>NC_061866.1:27800023-28078263 GCF_907164915.1 Impatiens glandulifera
ACAGAACTTAACACAAATAAACCTTCCATGCAGGAACAAAGAACCGGACCAGTCAAAGTAACCAACCGGTTTGAGAAAACCGGCCGGTCAGATCACTCAACCGGTTAAGAAGCTCCACCACTCAAGTTATCAAACCGACCTAAAACATGACCGCTCAAAAGAAGGCTGGAAACACCAGACAGCCGGTCAATAACCGGAAGTCATCAGGCTAAGTCAAATGACCGACCAGCATAAGAAGATACTTCGGGTATCTGTTGAGAACGATACCAAAGGAACAGACTGAACATTTCCATATTCATACAAGTCTGAGGATAGTCTGTAGGCTGCAGAAGACCGTCCTACAAGATCTTTCTACTTCAGGATAAATCAGAAAAGAAATCTTCCAAGTACAGACAACTGTCTAACCAACAGTCACCATATTGAGTAAAAGACAAACCTAGCAGGTTTGTCTTACACACTGGAAAAACAGACTGCCAAGTCTGTAAAGTTGACCGCCAGGTCTGAACAGTTGACCGCCATGTCTGAATCACTAAACCTCTGCTCAGCCAATCAAATTCAAAGAAGTGAAATATGACCGTTGGCATATTTCACCTATAAAAGGAGCAGCTGAAGAAGAGTAAATGTGGGACACAAGAGATTTCAAGGGGGACACAGTGAACAATTAATTTACAAGTGATAAGATTGTGTTCTCTCTCTAGAAAAAGCCTAAGTGCTAAAGTTGAAGTGTATTTTTACAATTTCGGTGTAAATTGTACGGGTGTTATCGAGCAGGAAATAAATCTCGATCGGATTGTATTTGTATTCCTTAGTGAATATCCTTCTCGCGGTTTCGAGAGGAAGGGGTGACGTAGGAGTTTTATCTCCGAACATCCATAAAAACCTGTCTTATTATTTACTTTCTGCCGGTTCTACATTCTAACCGATCTGTACTAACCTACCTACATCGCCTTGACCGACTCTACACTACCTAAACCGAATCACCGAGTTACAAAACCGACCAAGCAAACTTCCAAACCTGTCTTACTAAAAACCGGTTCTGCCTATCCTGTAAGTGTGCTGCTTCAACCTGAAACAAACCTCTTCCGCGCTTGAACCTGGTTCAAGGGTTTGTGACAGTTTGTGTAGTATTGAAACCCCGATGTTAATCTCTAACCGGATTAATCACCACCCTTTGAGTGAGACGCGCTAACCGGCCCAACCCCGGTCCTCCAGCCGCGACCTAGATCCTAACAATTGGTATCAGAGCAGTTAGTTTCAATACTCAAGCAAGCATGTCTTTCGATAGGCCACCAATGCTAGAAGGTGATGACTTTGCCAACTGGAAGACACGCATGCACCTACATTTAATCACCATGGATGATGAGATGCAGTTCATCCTGGCCGAAGGACCGATAATCATTGACAAGGACAGGAAGGATTGGACAGCTGAAGATAAGAGAAGAAATAACATGGATAACCATGCCAGAAACCGGATCTCCAACAGTGTGGACAGAAACACGTACTGCAAGGTCAGAGACTGCAAAACCGCAAAGGAGACATGGGACGCGGTTATTAAGATCTATAAGGGAAATGAAAGAACAAAGGAAAACAAGGTAATGGTGGCTACTCAGAAGTTTGAAAGCATCAAGATGAAACCGGGAGAAACAATGAGAGAATACAGTGACCGGTTCACAGGTGTGTTAGACGAGCTAGCAACTCTTGGCAAGAGGTATGATAACAAGGAGGTCATCATGAAAGCATTAAGATCTCTTCCAAGTGCGTGGGACATAAAAACAATGGTGATGAGGGAATCAAACTGCCTAAGTAAAATGAAACTACACGATGTATTCGAAGATCTTAAGGCATATGAGTTTGAAATGAGATCTAGAACTGAAGAAGAGGTTTCGGCATCAACCTCAACCAGAGCACTGATCACATCCATAGAACCGGCTGCACCTGCACCGATCAGAACCGCCGAACAATTCACCGAGGATGCCATGGCAATTCTTGCACATAAATTTGGGAGGTTCATGAAAAAAAGTCAACCGACAAACTACAACTATGGTGATAAATCCAATGTAAGATGTTATAACTGTAACTGTTTGGGACATTTCAAGTGGGAATGCAGGAAACCGAGGAGGGATGACCGGAAACCGGATAACCAAAATAACCGAAATAACTACCAACAAACCGGTGAAGGAAGTGAGGTTCAGAAAGCACTAATAGCCGATGATGGAGGAAGCTTATGGGCTCACAGTGACTGTGATGATGAACTCACATGCCTCATGGCAAATGAGGAACAGATATTTGACTCTCCTTGTGAAGAATTTACTAAAGATGAGTTATATAATGCATTGAATGATATGGTAGCTGAGTATAAGAACCTACTAGCCATGTTACCTAAGCAACTCAACTTTAGAACCGACCCTATAGTACCCATTCTGACGGAACCAGAAATATCCGTTCTAACCGAACCAGAGATCATAGAACCTGATGAAACACCTACCTTAGAAACCGAGTTAGCACCTAAACCGCCACTCAAGACCGAACAGTCTAATGAACCAGCTCAAGAACTGACCGAAGAAGAAAATGCCCGCCTCTAGTATAAAATGGCCGCATATAAGAGATCTAGTGACATGGTAAAGAAGATGTGTATCTATAAGAGACACCCTTTCTGCATGTTTGGCCTAGGTTACAAAAATGATAGATCCAAAAACCAAAAACCTGTAGACAAAGTAAGGTTTACAAAGGGTGACCTTCCTCTTATAAATTTCATTAGAAGTTCCTTAACCGCTGAAGAGGAATTGACGGCATACTATACGGTAGAAAAACTAACCTATGTAGGCCCAACCGACTCTGAGAAGTGGCTTGACCCTGAGAAAAGAAAAGCCGACCTGCTCAAAAATAGGAGAGCCAATCCTCAACCGCATAGGTCAAACCACAAATCACCCTCATTTAAAGCCTTCGTAGAAAAACCGAAGTATCCAAAACCGAGTGCCAAAAAGACGGTTAAGACCTTAGCAAAGAAAGCGGTCCGGTTTGTCAAAGTCTAGATGCCCAAGGGACTAATCGCATGTGGACCCAAGTAAATGTGGGTACCAAATAGTTGTAAATATGTACATTTTGCAGGATTTAAAGAAACGGCTAGGAAACTCTGAATGGTACTTGGATAGTGGTTGCTCCAGGCATATGACCGGGAACAACAACCTGCTAACCGACATCAGAATAGAAACCGGTGCACTAATCACTTTCGGTGACAACTCAAAAGGTAGAACTGTGGGCAAGGGTAAGATTGTCCATGGTAACCTAACAATTGATAATGTACTCTTAGTTGAAAACCTACGCTTTAACCTACTAAGCATTAGTCAAATGTGTGATGCTGGATACACGGTAGGATTTCTTAAACATGCATGCTTAGTTAAGAATTCTCAAGGTATCATACTGCTAACCGGAAATAGGCTAGAAAATATTTATAAGGTAGACTGGAAAACTAAGGTAGAATATCCTGTATGCATGATAGCTAAGACTGACCAAACCTGGCTGTGGCATAAGAGACTAAACCATCTAAACATGAAAACCTTAAACTATATTCGCGGTAAAAAGTTAGTCGACGGAATTCCTGACATAGTATTTAATAAGGATAAGGTTTGTTCAGCATGTCAAATGGGTAAACAAACTAGGTCAACCTTTAAGAGTAAAGGACACATTCAATCTAACCGATGCTTAGATCTTCTTCACATGGATTTATTTGGACCGATTCAGGTCATTAGCCTAGGAGGTATGCTTTACACCATGGTAGTTATTGATGATTACTCTAGGTTTACATGGGTAATATTATTACCATCCAAACGTGAAACCGCATCAAATTTGATCACACTACTTAAACGTTTGCAAAATGAAAAATCAACTCGCATTAATAGCATTAGAAGTGATAGAGGTACCGAATTTACCAACAGTACCTTAACCGCATTTCTTGATGAATCCGGTATTAGACACGAGTTGTCTAGTGCTAGGACTCCTCAACAAAATGGCCTGGCCGAGAGAAGAAACTGAACTCTCAAGGAAGCCGCACGGTCCATGATAGCCGATTCGGGCATTGCTCAAAAATTTTGGGCTGAGGCTATCAATACCGCATGTTACACACAAAACCGGTCTTTAATTAACAAGTTTCACAACAAAACACCGTATGAGGTTTATTTTAACAGGGTTCCCAACCTTAAGTACCTCAAGATTTTTTGGTGTAAATGCTACATTCATATAAATGGTAAAACATATCTCTCTGCTTTTGATGCAAAAATCGATACTGGGATCATGCTAGGTTACTCAGCAGTGAGTAAGGCATATAGAGTGTATAACAATAGAACTTTAACCATGGAAGAATCACTTCATGTTGTTTTCGATGAATCGGTTGAAAGTAACACTGCATCATGCTTTGATCTGCACAACAGATTGGAAAATAACAATATCCATTCTGATGGTGAAGATGAAATTCCGGTCTTCAGGCGGTTTGTCCATGACCAAATGGGTAATATTGAAACCCAGCCGGATCAAGCTGTCCCACGACAGGAAGCTAACACTTCGGTCCAAACCGAGGAAGTCGGTCGGTCTGACAATCCTGTTCAGCCTACCGATATGTCTAGCCTTGATCAAGCAAGCGGTGATTTGGTAGACATCCCTGAACCGAATTTCAAAAGGAACACTAAACATCCTTCTAAGCAAATTATAGGTGACCCTTCAGAACCTGTTCGAACTAGGCGTCAAATTCTGGAGGAATACTTTAATTCCGCTTTTATATCCCAGATTGAGCCGAAAAGAGTGGATGAAGCATTGTCAAATCCGGATTGGATCTTGGGAATGCAAGAAGAATTAAACCAGTTTGAGAGTAATAAAGTCTTGTACCTAGTCCCTAGACCGAAAGATCAACCGGTCATAGGAACAAGATGGGTATTTAGAAATAAACTCAATGAAGACGGTTTGGTCACGAGGAACAAAGCCAGATTAGTGGTACAAGGTTACAAACAGGAAGAAGGCATTGATTTTGAAGAATCATTTGCCCCTGTAGCTAGGATTGAAGCTATTAGGATTTTTCTAGCTTTTTCTGCATTCAAAAACTTTAAGGTTTTCCAAATGGATGTTAAAAGTGAATTTTTAAATGGTGACCTACGTGAAGAGGTATATGTTGAACAACCACCTGGTTTCAAAAATGTTGAACTACCCAACCATGTATACCGGTTAAACAAAGCATTATACGGTCTAAAGCAAGCACCTAGAGCCTGGTATGACACACTAACCGCGTTTTTGTTAAAACACGATTTCACCATCGGTTCGGTGGATAAAACGTTATTTAAATTTGAGAAGAAGGAACATATCCTACTTGTTCAAATCTATGTAGATGATATCATCTTCGGTTCAACCGATCCTAAGTTATGTGATAAATTTTCAACCCTGATGACTAACAAGTTTGAAATGAGTATGATGGGGGAATTAAGCTTCTTCCTAGGTCTTCAGGTTAAGCAACTCGAAGAAGGAACGTTCATAAGCCAACCCAAGTACACTAAGGAGCTTCTGAAGAAATTTGGGATGGACACATGCTCCTCAGCGGCTACTCCAATGAGCTCATCGGTTAAATTGGACAAAGATGATGAGGGTCAATCAGTAGACCTGATCGCTTACCGGGGCATCATCGGTTCTCTTCTATACCTGACAGCAAGTAGACCGGATATTCTATTTGCAGTCGGTGTGTGTGGAAGATTCCAAGCCAATCCAAAACAATCCCACTACACAGCCGCAAAGCGAATATTGAAATACCTAAAGGGAATACCTAATGTCGGCCTGTGGTATCCAAAGGATTCATCCTTTAACCTAACGAGTTACTCAGATGCAGACTATGCAGGTTGTAAGATTGATAGAAAAAGCACCAGCGGAACATGCCAATTCCTAGGTGACCGGCTTGTTTCGTGGCATAGCAAGAAGCAAACATCAGTTGCCACATCAACCGCAGAAGCTGAATATCTGGCGGCCGGAAACTGTTGTTCACAACTTCTTTGGATCCAACAACTACTGAAAGATTTCGGTGTCATAGCCGAAGAGTCTCCGATCTTCTGTGATAACACAAGTGCCATAGCAATCACCTACAATCTGGTTCTACACTCCAGAACCAAGCACATTGACATAAGGCGCCACTTCATTCGGGAACATGTCATGCTGAAGCATATCCGGCTGGAATACGTATCAACAGATCAACAAGTAGCCGATATCTTCACCAAGCCTCTACAGGAAGCTAAGTTCTCTCAATTTAGACTTACACTCGGTTTAACCGATATTAGTCAGATCATCCCTAAGAATGCTTAAAAGGGAAACCGGTTCGGACAGACAAAACCGGTAGTTCCTCCTAAACTGTCGGACTTCAAATTTTCCAAGGTATCTATGGAAGAACCGCCTGGTCTATCAGACAGAGTAAACCGACCGGTTACTTAGTGCATGCACCAAATAACCGCATCGGGACGAACAACTGATAACTGACCGGTTCGGAAATAGGTTATCTTAGATTATTTGAACTTCAAACAAAAGTGGAATAATTACCTGTGTTTAAACTTATATGTTCTGAAACATTGCATTTTCAAAGTAAAATGGTCGCACCTAAAAAGACGTGAAGATCTGATATCTTTCATGGTCCAGGTCTATGACCAACATCCTAGGCTGTAGACATGCTTATTTCATGCAAAACTCTTTATCCTATGGTTAATAGACATTATCACCTGTGAAATCTGGATAACAGGCTTCTCTCTCCACTAGTATATAAGTTGAACAAACCTTAAACAAAACAATCACAAGCTGCATAACTCTTTCTCTCACTAAGACAAAATGTCTCAGTTTCCAAACATCCTTCAAGTGGATTTCAACTCTGCTCAAAGCACTGAGCACTATGAGGTCTTCAAGATGATCAAATCACTTGAAGATACTGGTCTTCAACACTTTCTAGATGACAAACATGTCATCTATTCTGAGTCTGTCTTGGAGTTCTTCTATAACGCCAGGGTTTTTCGTGGTACTCCACACTTTGACACTCACATCCAGTCAAAGGTAGGAGGAATCGTTTTTGACTTCACCGAAAATGACTTTGCCAGATGCTTTAACCTACCAAATCAAGGTCTAACCGACCTCAACATACCGGCTGAACTAAAGGCCGAGATCTCCTTAGCATTTGCCCGGTCAAGCCATCCAGTGGATGACCACGGTGCTAAGTCACTATTGAAAGCTGAATACCAGCTTCTCAATGATGTAATCGGTCGAGGCATCCTGGGAAGGGATGTGACCAACACATACTACACCGCTGCCTTCAACATGATGGCTGCTATAACTACCGGGACACCGGTCAATTGGTCGAGGGTACTGTTCGACGTCCTAGTCTGGATGATTGGTGTTCAATTAGTCGGCATCGTTCCTCAAATAAGCTGTCTACTTCTGGAGCTTGGAGTTCCAACATGCCCGGGGAAGGGCTGAACCAAGCCCATGTACTTACCAAGGAAGTAACCGACTCTTTCTATGAGCGGTTTGAGAAGACGTGGAAGAGGAGGAACCGTCACACCCACTCCAACGGTCACACCAACTCAAGCGGATATTAGGTCACTCCCTCCTACACCCGGTCATTTTGCTGCACGCACCGGGTGTATCTTTGTTCAAACTCCTTATGATCATTTCGGTTTCATCTATGTTTCCTTCGGTTTAGTCTAAGTTATCTTCGGTTTCTATCGGTTACTTTTCAGTGTGTTGTTGCATTAGTCATTAATGAAAAGTAACATTTAATTAATGAGGTAACTCCCAACTACATGAGTAATCACTACCCAACTAACTTGGTTACTTTTCAACTAAATCCTACCTCGAGCTCCGCAATTAGTCAAAAGCAACCTCTTCCCAACACACTTTGGAAACATAAATATTCTCTTCTCCAATAAGACAAAACTGACATTCAATGTTGATGTTTTCCCTCCAAACCGAATCTATATAAAGAGACCTTTCCTAATCAAATTAACACATCTCAAATCATAAATCTCTTAAACTCCTTCTCTCTCTAATAGAAAAGTTTGAATCATGCCGAGCAGAACTCTAGGAAACTTCTTGAGCATCAACTTCGACTCATGTATGGAACATTGGGATATAGAAACAAAGGAGGTCATGTTTGAATCTCTCATTGACACCGGTCTTCGAACCTTTCTCGAAGAATCCGGTCCCATACTTCTTGAGGATGTCAAGACTTTCTTCAGAAGTGCTTGCATCAGAGGAAACTATATCGTTTCCACGGTGAGAGACCATACCTTCTGGCTGGATGAAGCCGATTGCCCAGATGTTCAACCTGCCCACAGAAGGGTTTTCGACTTCCCAACCCGAGTGGGAAGCGCCGCAACCAATCACTCAATATTCTTCTCTGGAACCGATGTACCGGTGGAAAATCATGGGTTAAAAACCCGCCTTGCTCACCACATCCAACTCCTTCTTGAGATTGTAAACCGCTCTATCATTTGTCAATCCCCGAATCAGCGTTACTCCAAGAAAACATACGACATGATGACCTATATCGTTAGTAACACGGCCATCAATTGGTCATCGATTATCTTCCAGAACTTGAAATCAATGGTGCTGACCAAGAAAGGTCTCGGTTATGCTCCTCACATTAGTCGGATCATTCTCAAGTACCGACCTGAATTTGGACCGGGCACACCGACATCTCCCTCAAACATCCTTGACATAGATGGAGTGGAAGAAAAACTTTCAAGAGTCGTTATCACATAAGTTATATATCTATTTCTTATTTATTTCTATTTCCAAACCGATCCATATATCGGTCTCTATCTTGTACTTTCATTCAATGAAACTATATTTCAGTCTAAATAACCGGGTCCAAATAACAATTCAGAACATTCTTCTAAGTAACCAGTTAATATTATCAAGTAACTTCGTATTCATTGAAATATCCGGTCAATATCAAAGAAACCGCGTCTTCGCAGTTAAGCACGGTATCAAAAAGAACCGCTTAATCAAAAGTTGTAAACAATTCAGGACATTCATCTAAATAACCGGTTAAATCGATAGACAAACCGGTGTTCGTAGAATTTTCCGGTCAAGGTCAAAACACCGCATCACTACGGTTCACAAACCACTTCATAATACGGTTTCAAAAAAGGGGATTGCGTCATCAAAATCAAAAATTTTGGAGGGAAATTTCCCGCCCAAAGAGCTCCCGCTCAAAATTCCCGCCTTTTGGTTTACCGCCTATTGCTTCCCGCCTCTTGGATTACCGCCTTTTGGCTTCCCGCCCACTGATTGCCGCCTCTTGGCTTGGAGGGAAAAATCCCGCCAAAAGTTGATGGGACGGTTGGGCTTCCAGACCGCGCCTATAAAAAGGGTCCTTGGCCATTTCATTTCACTCTTACGCGAAACAACTTTCTCTATCTAAGCTATTAAACTCTCTAACAGCGGTCATTTTCTTGTTCTCTCAAACTTTCTCAATCATCAACTATGGGTCGTGACTCGGCATTATTCAAACACATCATTCAGGTGAATTTCGAGGAGATCCGACAAAACGGTTCGGCTCCGGCAAAGGAAGTCATTGCCCGGATTTCCGAAGCCGGACTAGAGTATTTTCTAGGCGGTCCTTTTGTTCTCTACCGAGAAGCGGTGGAAGAATTCTTCAAAACCGCATCTCTCTCTGGCGACAAAATAACCGCAACTGTTGGCGGCAAGCAATTCGATATAACCGAAGAGTCGGTTGCGGAAATCCTACGTCTTCCAACAGATGGCCGAAACGCTTCGATGGAGCTAGCCCCAACAACATTCGAGGCGGCCTGCCAGATTCTCTCTGCAACCGGGGATCCAGTAAAAGTATCCGGTAAGAAATCGACATTACGACCGGAATACATACCGCTTTGTGACATCTTCACAAAGTCGGTTCAAGCGAGAGGTGGAAATTACGACAACCTCACCAAGGCCAAAATCGAGATGCTTATCGGTTTGCTGGACGGTATGAACGTCAACTGGGCGAAGGAGATTTTCAACAACCTGAAAGATATGGTGAAACCGGATTCCGCCCGGTCATGGGGATACGCCATCCCACTTGGGAAGATAATGCTCCATAACAACGTCAACACCGGTCCTGGTGTTCTCCTTCCATCGAGCAAGATAATAAGATCCAAACAATTCCGGGAGAGGAAGCAGCCGGCCCCCGGCTCTACAGGTGGCCGAAAGAAGAAATCTACCGCCAAGACACCGGCTCCGGTAAAAGACAAGTCCGGAGGCACGGCCAAACAACCGAGGGAATCTGCGGAACCGCAATCTGAAACACGAGATGAGGAAGAATCGGCTTCCACATCTGACCGAACCGGCTCGCAGAAAACCGATAAAAATCCTTCCGATAGAGAAGGACCATTTGAAGAGGATCAATCGGCTACAAGTCTTGAAAATTCCGGTGCGGGCGCAAGCCTTGAAAACACCGATGCCGGTGCAGACGGTCGTGGGGAGGAAGAGATTACCACTGACAACGACCAGAAGATGGCCGAAATTATAGTGCGCAGAATCTTGGAGGAAATCGATCTGCGAGCTCAAGCGGCTGCTGAAGTATACAGTGAGTGGTTGGGTTACCGGTGCAACAAATTCTTCAAGCATATGCTACCGGGCCTAACCGATGAACAAAGTTTCAGAAGGCTAAAGGAGATAGAAGAAGACGTCATCAGCCTGACAAACGCCGAGAATCTTAACGAATCCATGGACCGACAGGCATTAGTAGTACCGCATGCTCGGCTTCAAAAGCTAACCGTACGTATACGAAAGCTTTCAGAAAGGTGTGTTGCAGGAACACCGAATGCTAAATTACAGCTCTTGGTGTTGGATAAGCTTGAGATAAAGAAAGGAGAATTCACTGAAGAAATAGAGCGGCTTGAAGCGGTGCACAGACAGCAAAATACACCGCCCTCTCCAGCTCTTAAGACCGGTGACGGTCAGAATCCAGGAAATACATCTCCTCTGGCGGATCCGGTCATAAACGAAACCGACGAAAGGACGGAGACTCCTTTCACCGGGCCACTTGAAACCGCTCAACCTAGGGATTCAGAACCGCCCATCACAGAAGAGAAAATCAAGACTCTTATTAAAGAGTTGGTCAAAGATGCGGTTAAATCCTGGAAGAAGAAGGCTAAGAGGGTCGCGGTTCAGGCATTCCAAATGGCCGAAACAACAAGGGATAATCTTGTGAAGGCAGAGGCTCGGATCACAGACATCGAAGCCGACTACTGGGACGACACGGTTCTGCACAACGATCATCTTAAGCGAACCGAAGACTTGGAAGATAAGACCTCTAGGATGGTGGATGACATGGATCGGTTTCAAAGGGAAACTGATCAACAACTCACAAAGTTCGATGAGGACCTGGGGCGGTCAAGCACCGAAGCCGCTTCCACACTTAACAGAGTCATCAGCCTCGAGGAAAAGAATGCAAGCCTTGAGGACCGTAATACCCAACTTGAAGCCGACCTCAAGGCGCTCACCGAACAGGTAAATGAATTAATCAAGGCCAAGATTAATGCTGATACAGCGGTTGAGGAGGCAAACGCCCGAGCGGCTAAGGAAGTTCAAGATGCGCTGGACGAAGAAGCGCGGAAAGCAAAGGAGGCACCGCGATTGTCTGAAGAGGAAATAGTCGTGCGCGAACGAAACACAACGGCTAAATATTCGGGACTTGCGAAGTCCATGGCAGCTCAAGCAGCCAAAGATGCAGAGCGGTTAAACGCACAAAAACAAGGGCTCGAAGAATATGCCAAGGCTCACAAGAAGACCAAGGCGGCTTCTTCCTCTTCGATTCCGGCAAAACGAAAAAGAAAAACATCATCAAGGAAGGTTCAGGTAGCCGGGATGCTGGAGAGGATCACCGAGACAAATATAGAAACTCCACCGCACCCGGCTTCCCAAACCGAGGACGAAAACGAAGAACACCTTGAACCGCGATCTACAAGACAGCGAGTCTCCAATGCTGTTTCAATCGGCACGGTCGGTCAACCGCAAGCTGGAGGTTCATCTTCAAGAACGGCTCCACCGGATGAGGAACAACCAACCGATGACATGATGGAAGGGTTCCTGCCATCCGAATCAGAATAGGGGATCACTTTTCTTAATCTATGTTTATTTCGGTGTCTATATATATAATATTTCCCCCTTTTTCGGTTACTTCTATATATATAAAGCTATTTTTGAAACCGGCCTATACTTGCATTCCTACATGGTTTTGATAATTTTAAATAAAATAATCAAAAAGGGAGAAATTGATAAGATAAAAGATTAGAATTTTCCAAAAATTTTCTCAAAATTTTTCCAAATTTTTCGAAAAATTCTCCCAAGTCAGTTTCAAAAATCCGGTGAAATAAAGAACTGGCCTACGTTTGCAATCTTACATAATTTTGATAATTTTAAATAAAATAATCAAAAAGGGAGAAATTGTTAGATAAAATTAGACCGGTCAACAGAACTTAACACAAATAAACCTTCCATGCAGGAACAAAGAACCGGACCAGTCAAAGTAACCAACCGGTTTGAGAAAACCGGCCGGTCAGATCACTCAACCGGTTAAGAAGCTCAACCGCTCAAGTTATCAAACCGACCTGAAACATGACCGCTCAAAAGAAGGCTGGAAACACCAGACAGCCGGTCAATAACCGGAAGTCATCAGGCTAAGTCAAATGACCGACCATCATAAGAAGATACTTCGGATATCTGTTGAGAACGATACCAAAGGAACAGACTGAACATTGCCATATTCATACAAGTCTGAGGACAGTCTGCAGGCTGCAGAAGACCGTCCTACAAGATCTTTCTACTTCAGGATAAATCAGAAAGGAAATCTTCCAAGTACAGACAACTGTCTAACCAACAGTCACCATATTGAGTAAAAGACAAACCTAGCAGGTTTGTCTTACACACTGGAAGAACAGACTACCAAGTCTGTAAAGTTGACCGCCAGGTCTGAACAGTTGACCGCCAGGTCTGAATCACTGAACCTCTGCTCAGCCAATCAAATTCAAGGAAGTAAAATATGACCGTTGACATATTTCACCTATAAAAGGAGCAGCTGAAGAAGAGTAAATGTGGGACACAAGAGATTTCAAGGGGGACACAGTGAACAATTAATTTACAAGTGATAAGATTGTGTTCTCTCTCTAGAAAAAGCCTAAGTGCTAAAGTTGAAGTGTATTTTTACAATTTCGGTGTAAATTGTATGGGTGTTATCGAGCAGAAATAAGTCTCGATCGGATTGTATTTGTATTCCTTAGTGAATATCCTTCTCGCAGTTTCGAGAGGAAGGGGTGACATATGAGTTTTATCTCCGAACATCCATAAAAACCTGTCTTATTATTTACTTTCTGCCGGTTCTACATTCTAACCGATTTGTACTAACCTACCTACACCGCCTTGACCGACTCTACACTACCTAAACCGAATCACCGAGTTACAATACCGACCAAGCAAACTTCCAAACCTGTCTTACTAAAAACCGGTTCTGCCTATCATGTAAGTGTGCTGCTTCAACCTGAAACAAACCTCTTCTGCGCTTGAACCTAGTTCAAGGGTTTGTGACAGTTTGTGTAGTATTGAAACCCCGGTGTTAATCTCTAACCGGATTAATCACCACCCTTTGAGTGAGACGCGCTAACCGGCCCAACCCCGGTCCTCTAGCCGCGACCTAGATCCTAACATTAACTCTTTGAGATTTAGAATAAGATTCTATATTCTCATTAGAAATTACTATATTTGTTTTGATTGACTCAAATAATGAATGATTGTTAATTTTTTATTTAAATAAAGATAAAATATATTTTTTCCTCTTTAAATTTAACCTTAAAAATTATTGAATTTTAAAACATGTATATATTTGATACTAAAAAATTTATTATCTAAACATAAAGAAACATAAAGGGTATAAAAATGATTTACATAGACACTAATGGTTATAATACTACAAATATTAATAAAATAATATATAAAAATACCGCCCTACAAATTATACAAATTTAGTTAGAGAATAATTTCAATAATGTAGAACCGACAAATTAAAACTTTTAATTTTAGCTTTAAAAATTATAGGAATATTAAAATAATGAATTTCAAAATTTTAAATTAGGACTATTTATTAATGTTATGGTTGGAGTGTAAATATTTATTAATTAAAAATCAATTATATAAGGAACAATAGACTGTTTTATTATTATAAATTAAGTTAATACTATTTTTATATAAAAAGCCCATCACCCTATTTATGAAAACAATAGCAAATGACCCCAAAAAAGGGGCTAAATGCGTACGGTGTAGCGCTATAATTTTTATAGCGCTGGTGACCCCCAAAAAAATTTCTGCCGAAAATACCCCCATTGCGTCACGCACCCTCCGGTTGCGTGACGCACCCGAGGGCATTGTGAAAAGTCCACAATGCCCTTACTATATAATTAAAAAAATTTCATTTCTTTTCATTTCTTTATTTCTTCTTCTCTTTCTTCACTTCCCTTTCTCCTCTTCTCTCTAAAAAGGACAACCCCTGGTGGAATCTCAACCACCGACGATCCCGACGAAGACGGTTGACAACGAAGGAGATGTCTTCAGCTACAGGTATTCTTCCTCCTTCCTTTATTTATCTCTTTCCACGCTTTGTTTGTTAGGGTATAGTGATTAGGGAATGAGTAGGTGGAATGCCACCGTTGCGGCGGAATCCGGGTGCGTAACGCAGTTGCGTCACGCAGAAGCGTTACGCACCCCAGACCATTTATAACTATTACTTGCATTTCATTTTTTTAATACTATCAGTTACGGTGTCTCTCGATTGATACTATCATTTTTTTCAATTGCAGCTGAAGTATTTGCTGACGTATTTGTTGTGTACAATGGAGAGTGGCAAATTGCAGCCAATGGTACCAGGTCTTTCTCTGCACAATCATGCAAAACCATGGATATACCCCAATGTACTACATTTGCTGAATTAGTTGATATAATCTATGAGACGATTAACGTGCAAAAGTCTGCATATGATTTAGTGATTAAAGTCATGTATGATCCTTCTGCAAAACTTCCCCCTGTTGTTATTGAGGGAGATAAAGATGTGGGCATGTATTTATCACGGTTGATATCGGGTCGAAGTTCGTCATCTTCGTCACCACTTTGTGTCTCATTAGTAGAGAAGTATCCAAGTCAAGATAGTACACTACCAATCATTACTCAAAAAACTATACCCGGCGTTGTTTCTCGAGTTGTTTCTCAACAGATTTTATTTGAAAGTGAAAATGAAGGAGGAGGAGAAGATGAACGGGCTCATCATGAACTGATTAATCATGAACGCGTTATTGACTTTAATTATGAACGGGTTAGTGATTTCCAAGCTACTACTAGTCATGCATCAGCAGTTGCACGCACGCCGCACCGGTCAATACCTACACCAATGGGTACACCATCTAGTGCAAGAGGGTCAATGGGTACACCATCTAGTGTAAGAGAGTCAATGGGTACACCATCTAGTGCAAGACCATCAATGGGTACACCATCTAGTGCAAGACCATCAATGGGTACACCATCGACAGACCCGACAGACGTATCACTGACAGACGTATCACCGACAGACCCTTCATTTGCATTGGCGTTAACTAGTGAAACCGTATTGGAAGTCGGTACGTTATTTGATACTAAAAAAGAACTTCAACTGACGCTATATAAATATGCGATGACTTATCATTTTGAATTCAAAGTGAAAAAGTCTCGAAAACATCTTTGGTATGTGAAATGTATGGATGAGACATGCAAGTGGAGCTTACGTGCTGTGAAAGGTAAGTTTTCCGAGATGTTTGAGATTCGGAAATTCAATCGACAACACTCATGCTCAGTTTTGTCGAGGCCGGAAAAAAAATGCAAACACCGGCATGGGTTATTGGGCAGTGCATGAAGGGTAAGTATATGGACCATCACCATAACCACTTGCCTAAAAAAATAATTGAAGACATGCAGTCAGCTTATGGGATGTTTTTGACTTATAATAAGGCTTGGAGGGCAAGGGAAATGGCTTTAACGGCGGTGCGAGGAACGGTAGAGGATTCCTATGGAAAATTGCCTTCATACCTATACATGTTGGAGAAGAATAATCCGGGTACCATAACAGATATTCAGACAGACGAGCACGGCCACTTCAAGTATATGTTCATGTCTCTAGGATTCTCAATTAGGGGTTTCAAAGCCTTCTGTCGTCCCGTATTATGTGTTGATGCAAGTTTTCTCAAGCACAATGTGGGAGGTCAACTATTGGTGGCTGTTGCATTGGATGCCAATGAGCAACTGTATCCTGTTGCATTCGGCGTTGTTGATTCAGAGAATAATAACTCGTGGACTTATTTTATGCAAAAACTTAGAGAAGCAATTGGATTAGTTGATGATCTCGTCTTCGTATCCGATAGACACCCAAGCATAGCCAATGCCTTGTGTGCTATTTTTCCAGAAGCAGACCACGGTGCGTGCACATATCACATAAAGATGAATATTAATGCCAAATTCAAAACTGATAATTGTCATGTCGAGTTTGATTTGGCTTCTCGTGCGTACACTATCCCCCAATTTAATCGATTTTTTGACAAGATCAGGGTTAAAGATCATAGGATTGCTGCCTATTTGGAAGAAATTGGGTTTCAAAGATGGAGTAGAGCATATTTCCCCGGTAAGCGATACAATCAACTCACAAGCAATTATGCAGAGAGTTTGAATAGTCAGTGGAGGGAAGCTAGAAAGTATCCAATTTCAGCAATGCTTGAGTCTTTAAGAACAACATTACAAGGGTGGTTTAATGATAGAAGAGAAAAAGCGTCCAACCACCAAGAATTTTTATCTCCAACGTATGAAAAGTTATTATGTGATGGTTTTGAGAAAGCAAGATTCTATACCGTATCATCCCTTAACCGATTTGAGTTGTATGTGCATGATAATGAGGCACATTTTAAAGTCAATTTGAAGGACAAGGACTGCACTTGTAGGGTATTTGAAGTCTCCGGTCTTCCTTGTACACATGCACTGGCTGCTGCCCGTCACAAGAATGTGGTTCCTTACGACTTATGCTCAAGGTATTTAATCGTTTTGAACTTATCTATAAGCTCAAGGTATTTTTAATCGTTTTATTTTCCTTCTCATAGGTATTATACAACTGTATCTTGGTTGAATGCATATGCGGAGACATGTTATCCGGTTGGTGATGAAGAGAATTTGGATCTTCCCGATATTATCAAACAACGCGTGTGTCTAAAACCACCTGTGAAGGTTAAGAAAGTTCGGCCACAAACTAAATGTAGGACATCCCAAGGTGAGGTCCGTAAGGTCCCGAGATGATGCAGTTCATGTGCAGGTCTAGGACATAATAGAGCAACATGCAAAGCAGTGATGCCTGCACCGTCTACCGCAAGAGCAAGAGCATTATCTCAGCAGCATGAGCCCTCATCATCTCAGCAGCATGTTCCCTCATCATCTCAACAGAATGAGCCATCATCATCTCAATTGTACGAGCCCTCATCATCTCAGCTCTACGAGCCATCATCTCAACTGTACGAGCCATCATCTCAATCTTACGAGCCATTAGATTAGAATGAACTTCTTAGTGTTGTGTTGTGGGGTTAATGTTGTTTTTGTAGACTTATTACCAAGTCAAGTCTTGTGTGGAGGTGTTAATGTTGTTTTTGTAGACTTATTACTAAGTCAAGTCTTGTGTGGAGGTGTTAATGTTATTTTTTGTAGACTTTGTGATCGATTTTTTAAAAAAAGAATTTAGAATTTTGATCAACTAGTTTGAAAATTCTGGGCACTCTTTAAAAAATTTATTTTTTGAAAACGTGAGGGGAATTAATTTTAATGTTGAAAAAATTTAAGTTTTAAAAACGAGGCTTTATAGACAATTCCATATCTTACCTTCCTGTCGAATCTGGGAAAGATTGGGAATTTTTTAATGGGAAGTATGTCATAGGCCTTTTTTAACTTTTTTCAGTATTAATTAACCTCACGACTAGAGAGTCGCCACCTAATTTCAAAAATTAGGAATTTAAGAGATGTGAGTTCGGCGTTTGATTACGTGTGGGAAAGGGTTTTTTAGACGCTATGTCCCACAACGCCCCTAAGGTCTCTACTAATTAATTTTGACATTTCTTTAAAATATTCTTACGCTTTACATTTTAGGATTTTCCATTTTAAGCATTTAATGGGTTTGCATGAGATAAACAAATAAGCAAAGATAAAAGAAAACGAGAGCAAATAATTCACACATAAAGTTATCCTAAAAATCAAAACTAGGCAAGTTATTAATCAAAAATTAATTGGCCTAAGTCTAGATTAATTTTTAAGAAACTTTAGTGAATTATTTAAAGGTCTAAAATTTTACTATTTTGGGGTTTTTTTATTTAAATAAAAATAATAATGAAAATAATGAAAATAATAATAAAATAATAAAATAATAATAAATAAAATAAAATTAAAAAAAAGTCCTATATGTAAAGAAAATTCTAAGTCTAAGTTTGGGCTAAGTTCAATTTTAGTTAGGATTTAATTTTAATTTTTTTTTCTAACCTAGGATCAAACAAGCCACAAGCTCTTAACTAAACAAAATAAAAAAATGTCAAACAAACAAACCCTAAAAATGTCAAAAAATAAAATAATAAATAAATAAAAAGATAAATAAACAAATAAATGCAGCTCGGTCCTCCATCCTCGGTCCTAGGTCTTCTGATGCTCGGTCTTTGGTCCTCATTCCTCAGTCCTGGATCCTCGGTCCTGGGTCAGCTTCAGGTTTTCAACATTACCCTATTCTAAAATGGGGTTGCTTCTTTACAAAGAGGAATGTAAATTCTAAACAAAAGGCTTATCACCCAACAAAACTAGTTGGAGCTCTTGTTTAGATTCTTGAAAGAAAGAGGGCAGATTTTTAGATAAAATGCAACCCAATAGAGAAGGTGAAGGGAGAGGTAGAGAAGATTGAAGGTCAAGAGTTCAAGTTCCAGTGTTTGCTAGGGTGTTAAGAGGGGTATTTGTAGGCAAAGCTATGAATCCCTAGGGCCCAAAGGCCCATTTAACAAACTTGACCGTTGGAAAGAAAACTATTTTAAACATTTACAAATGTTTAAAATAATGGAGCAATCTCCACTTGACATGTCACTAAATCAAGTTTTCAATCCAATGGGATTTAATCTTTATTTAATAATGATGTAATACTTGGTCATTTTAATTTTATAATTAAAAAAATAACCAAGTCTTCAATCTTTTTGTTAGGATCTAGATAGCCGCTGGAGGACCGGGGTTGGACCGGTTAGCGGTTCTTACTCGAAGGGTGGTGGTTAATCCGGTTAGAGATTAACACCGGGGTTTCAATACTACACAACCTGTCACAATCCCTTGAACTAGGTTCAAGCGCGGAAGAGGTTTGCTTTCAGGTTGAAGCAACACTTGTATGATAGGCAGAACCGGTTTCGGATGATGAAGGTTTGAAAATTGATGGGTCGGTTTCGGTAACCTGTTGATTCGGCTTGGATAGGGTTAAGTCGGTTATAGCGGTACGGGTCGGTTAGATAATGGAACCGGCAGAAAGTAAATGATAAAACCGATTTTATGGATGTTTGGAGATAAAACTCCTACGTCACCCCTTCTTCTCGAAACCGCGAGAAGGATATTCACTAAGGAATACACAAACACAATCCGATCGAGACTTATTTCCTGCTCGATAACACTCTTACAATTTACACCGAAATTGTAAAATACACACACTTCAACTTTTAGCACTCAGACTTTCTCTGGAGATAGAACACACTGTTTTCACTTGTAAATTAAATGCTCTTAGTTGTCTCACTTGTCCCGCATTTACTCTTCTTCAACTGCCCCTTTTATAGGTGAAATATGCCAATGGTCATATTTTACTTCCTTGAATCTGATTGGCTGAGCAGAGGTGCAGAGGTTCAGTGATTCAGTGATTCAGACTCTACGGTCATCTTTTCAGACCTGACGGTCAACCTCAGACCTGGCGGTCAATCTCACAGACTTGGCAGTCTGTTCTTCCGGTATGTAAGACAAACCTGCTAGGTTTGTCTTTTACTCAATGTGGACACTGTCTGTTAGACAGTTTTCTGTACTTGGAAGATCTCCTTTCTGACTTATCCCGAAGTGGAAAGATCCTGTAGGACTGTCTTCTGCAGCCTGCAGACTTTCCTCAGACTTGTATGGATATGGAAGTGTTCAGTATGTTCCTTTGGTATCATCTTCAACAGATACCCGAATTGTCTTCTTGTACTGGTCGGTCATTCGACTTAACCGGATGGCTTCCGGTGTGAGTGGTATAACCGGACTTCTTCCGGTTATTCCTCTGCCTTGTGGCTGATCGGCTGTCTGATGTTTCCGGTTTTAAACTTTGACCGATCCTTTCTTTGTGCGGTCATGTTCCAAGTGTTCCTGGTCGGTTTAGTGACTTGACCGGCTAGTTTTCTTTAGTCGGTTCTTTTGTTTGACCGGTCCGGTTCCTTGTTCCTGCATGAAAGGTTTATTTAAGTTAGGTTTATGTGAACCGGTCTAATTTTATCTAACAATTTCTCCCTTTTTGATTATTTTATTTAAAATTATCAAAATCATGTAAGTTTGCAAACGTGGGCCGGTTCTTTCTTTGACCGGATTTTTGAAACTGACTTAGGAGAATTTTTCGAAAAATTTGGAAAAATTTTGAGAAATTTTTTTTGGAAAAGTCTTATCTTTTATCTTAGCGTCGATCAGATCTTGAAACTTCTGTTTGAGAGGGAAACAACAATTAGTGGAATGCCCTCTAGTCTAGTGATATCTGCACCACTCATTTGTGAACTTGTCCATTACTTCTCTCCCAGGTTCCGATGTTAACGTTTGAATCAAGTTCTTCTGCAACAAGTTCCTTAAGGCCTTCGACAATGACATCCCCAAGTCGTCAAATTTTCTGCAAGGTGGAGCAGTAGTGGCACTCCTTGCTTGTGATGATTGTTGACTTTGTTTAGGCGAAATGGGTTCTTTTAATGAGTATTTTGGTCCTCGAGTTTGACGTGCTTGCATGACTCTTGTTTTGAATAGACCTTTCTGTAGCTTTTCAACCGTCCATGAATTCCTTGCTTACCCTTTCTCTTTCTTCTCGCAAGCTTTTCGGATTAAGGGGTTCAATTGTCGCATAAGTTTCGACTTCTGTTGTGAGGTCTTCAAGCTGTTGCCTCAATTGTATCAGTGTATCACGAAGATCGTCTAGCTTTAGATGAACTGACTCATTGAACCTTCTTGGTGGGTTAGTCATTGTAAATTATGATGAATATGAGTATGTTGTGTTCAAGAGAACAAAGTCAATTCAAACCCCTTTATCAAGTAAAACAAGCAATGCGTTGCTCGTATGCACATAATCCCTAACACGCAATAGACGCTCAATTTACCCATTCACAATGTATAACATGTAGAAAAGGATGAGTAAAATAAGAATGAGTTATTTTATTAAAATCCTAAGTGTGGATAAAATCGCAAACTCAAGTCATAAAATAAAATAAGAAAAGAAAGCAAGCACCCCTCATCCTTTCGTTACAATGTCGCTCATGTATCTTCATAAAGAGATTTACATTTCAAGTTTAAAGAAATCTAGTCTAAGTCTTCGAATCTTCAAATCTTTTCGTCTTTCTTGATTTTCTTTGCGCCTTATGCGTCTCTCTTGATCGTCTTTGTGTCTCACGCGTCTTTCTTGATTAGATCTTGCGCTTAGAATCTGAGTAGTAAAGACACAAAGAAAGAAAACTAGTTACATTATATTCTTCTTTTAGCTTTTCTAGGTTTCCTCGATTTTACTCTTTTAAAATATTAAGTTTAGCCTCAAAATTTCGAAATTGTTCACATGTTTCATGACATTTTAAAACTTTGAATGGATAAACTGAGCGCCTAGAAATATCTATATGCATACATGTATTTATCATATATAGTAGTCAAGTAAGGGCTTCGTGACGTGGCTTTGTTGCTCGACAGGACGAGACGAGGCAACGGCTTGGTAGAATTGGCTTTTTGGATTTTTGTTCTAAAGTTGGAAATGGCCTAAGAGAGAGTTGTTCCACCGACAAGGATACTATCCCAAAAGGGATCTCTCGATGTAAGGGGAGCTCTCAATTGGACATCCCCCTCACCTCTATTTCAAAATCCCTCATTTTCAATAGTAGGGGATATTTGAAAAGAAGAGAGGGTTAATCCGGGTTTTTTCCTATTGTTTTTCTCAACTCTCAAATCACACAAAAGCCTTCAAGGCATAGGGTTGAGGGTGTCATTCACATTGACTACCCTTAGCACATAAAATATAGATGTGTGAGCTTCATCCAATGATGTATACCCACACACCTCCACGTTGGAGCTCCAAGTCTCATGCAAATAATCAATTAATGTGAACATGGAGTATGAATTAAAGCGTAAGAAAGTTTAAATACTTGGCCAAAATTACTTTTAAGTCAAACGTCGAATGTCCCCAGCAGAGTCGCCAGAAAACTGTGATCGATTTTTTAAAAAAAGAATTTAGAATTTTGATCAACTAGTTTGAAAATTCTGGGCACTCTTTAAAAAATCTATTTTTTGAAAAAGTGAGGGGAATTAATTTTAATGTTGAAAAAATTTAAGTTTTAAAAACGAGGCTTTATAGACAACTCCATATCTTACCTTCCCGTCGAATCTGGGAGAAATTGGGAGTTTTTTAATGGGAAGTATGTCATAGGCCTTTTTTAACTTTTTTCAGTATTAATTAACCTCACGACTAGAGAGTCGCCACCTAATTTCAAAAATTAGGAATTTAAGAGATGTGAGTTCGGCGTTTGGTTACGTGTGGGAAAGGGTTTTTTAGACGCTATGTCCCACAACGCCCCTAAGGTCTCTACTAATTAATTTTGGCCTTTCTTTAAAATATTCTTACGCTTTACATTTTAGGATTTTCCATTTTAAGCATTTAATGGGTTTGCATGAGATAAACAAATAAGCAAAGATAAAAGAAAACGAGAGCAAATAATTCACACATAAAGTTATCCTAAAAATCAAAACTAGGCAAGTTATTAATCAAAAATTAATTGGCCTAAGTCTAGATTAATTTTTAAGAAACTGTAGTGAATTATTTAAAGGTCTAAAATTTTACTATTTTGGGGTTTTTTTATTTAAATAAAAATAATAATGAAAATAATGAAAATAATAATAAAATAATAAAATAATAATAAATAAAATAAAATTAAAAAAAAGTCCTATGTGTAAAGAAAATTCTAAGTCTAAGTTTGGGCTAAGTTCAATTTTAGTTAGGGTTTAATTTAAATTTTTTTTCTAACCTAGGATCAAACAAGCCACAAGCTCTTAACTAAACAAAATAAAAAAAATGTCAAACAAACAAACCCTAAGACTAAAGAAAACAATAAATAAAATAATAAATAAATAAAAAGATAAATAAACAAATAAATGCAGCTCGGTCCTCCATCCTCGGTCCTAGGTCTTCTGAAGCTCGGTCCTTGGTCCTCATTCCTCAGTCCTGGATCCTCGGTCCTGGGTCAGCTTCAGGTTTTCAACATTACCCTATTCTAAAATGGGGTTGCTTCTTTGCAAAGAGGAATGGAAATTCTAAACAAAAGGCTTATCACCCAACAAAACTAGTTGGAGCTCTTGTTTAGATTCTTGAAAGAAAGAGGGCAGATTTTTAGATAAAATGCAACCCAATAGAGAAGGTGAAGGGAGAGGTAGAGAAGATTAAAGGTCAAGAGTTCAAGTTCCAGTGTTTGCTAGGTTGTTAAGAGGGGTATTTATAGGCAAAGCTATGAATCCCTAGGGCCCAAAGGCCCATTTAACAAACTTGACCGTTGGAAAGAAAACTATTTTAAACATTTACAAATGTTTAAAATAATGGAGCAATCTCCACTTAACATGTCACTAAATCAAGTTTTCAATCCAATGGGATTTAATCTTTATTTAATAATGATGTAATACTTGGTCATTTTAATTTTATAATTAAAAAAATAACCAAGTCTTCAATTTTTTTGTTAGGATCTAGATAGCCGCTGGAGGACCGGGGTTGGACCGGTTAGCGGTTCTCACTCGAAGGGTGGTGGTTAATCCGGTTAGAGATTAACACCGGGGTTTCAATACTACACAACCTGTCACAAACCCTTGAACTAGGTTCAAGCGCGGAAGAGGTTTTCTTTCAGGTTGAAGCAACACTTGTATGATAGGCAGAACCGGTTTCAGATGATGAAAGTTTGAAAATTGATGGGTCGGTTTCGGTAACCTGGTGATTCGGCTTGGATAGGGTTAAGTCGGTTATAGCGGTACGGGTCGGTTAGATAATGGAACCGGCAGAAAGTAAATGACAAAACCGATTTTATGGATGTTCGGAGATAAAACTCCTACGTCACCCCTTCTTCTCGAAACCGCGAGAAGGATATTCACTAAGGAATACACAAACACAATCCGATCGAGACTTATTTCCTGCTCGATAACACTCTTACAATTTACACCGAAATTGTAAAATACACACACTTCAACTTTTAGCACTCAGACTTTCTCTGGAGATAGAACACACTGTTTTCACTTGTAAATTAAATGCTCTTAGTTGTCTCACTTGTCCCGCATTTACTCTTCTTCAACTGCCCCTTTTATAGGTGAAATATGCCAACGGTCATATTTTACTTCCTTGAATCTGATTGGCTGAGCAGAGGTGCAGAGGTTCAGTGATTTAGTGATTCAGACTCTACGGTCATCTTTTCAGACCTAACGGTCAACCTCAGACCTGGCGGTCAATCTCACAGACTTGGCAGTCTGTTCTTCCGGTATGTAAGACAAACCTGCTAGGTTTGTCTTTTACTCAATGTGGACACTGTCTGTTAGACAGTTGTCTGTACTTGGAAGATCTCCTTTCTGACTTATCCCGAAGTGGAAAGATCCTGTAGGACTGTCTTCTGCAGCCTGCAGACTTTCCTCAGACTTGTATGGATATGAAAGTGTTCAGTATGTTCCTTTGGTATCATCTTCAACAGATACCCGAATTGTCTTCTTGTACTGGTCGGTCATTTGACTTAACCGGATGGCTTCCGGTGTGAGTGGTATAACCGGACTTCTTCCGGTTATTCCTCTGCCTTGTGGCTGATCGGCTGTCTGATGTTTCCGGTTTTAAACTTTGGCCGATCCTTTCTTTGTGCGGTCATGTTCCAAGTGTTCCTGGTCGGTTTAGTGACTTGACCGGCTAGTTTTCTTTAGCCGGTTCTTTTGTTTGACTGGTCCGGTTCCTTGTTCCTGCATGAAAGGTTTATTTAAGTTAGGTTTATGTGAACCGGTCTAATTTTATCTAACAATTTCTCCCTTTTTGATTATTTTATTTAAAATTATCAAAATCATGTAAGTTTGCAAACGTGGGCCGGTTCTTTCTTTGACCGGATTTTTGAAACTGACTTAGGAGAATTTTTCGAAAAATTTGGAAAAATTTTGAGAAAATTTTTTTGGAAAAGTCTTATCTTTTATCTTATCAATTTCTCCCTTTTTGATTATTTTATTTAAAATTATCAAAACCATGTAGGAATGCAAGTGTAGGCCGGTTTCAAAAATAACTTTATATATATATAGATAACCGAAAATAGAAAATATTATATAGAAACATTAAGATAGACATAGTTAAGAGAAAGAGAGCCCCTATTCTGAGTCCGAGAAGTCATAGCTGGCCATCAGATTCTTGTTCCGCTTTTTCTTCACCGGTTGCGGTCGACTGGCCGATTCAGACACTCGTTGTCTTGTAGACCGGGGCTGTTGGTGCTCTTCATCCTCTTCTTCGACGTGAGCAGCCTGATCCGGTAGACCCTCAATAACCGTTTCAGTGACCTCCTTCAGCAGCCCGGTTACTAGGTCCTTCTTAGATGGTTTTCTTTTCCGCTTTACCGGAACCGAAGCGGAAGAGGCTGCCTTTTTCTTCTCGTTAGCGGCTGCAAAGTCTTCTAGCCTCTGTCTTTCCCTTTCTAACCGCTCTGCATCCTTCGCAGCTTGAGCGGCTACTGACTTTGCAAATCCCGGGAACTTAGCCTCTGTCCTTCGTACTCGCTCGGCTTCTTCCTCTTCGGTAAGTTGCGGATGCTCCTTCTCTTTTCTTGCTTCGTCATCCAGCGCATCCTGGACCTTCTTAGCCGCTTGGGCATTTGCCTCCACAACCGCGGCATCCGCATTCATCTTAGCTTGGAGCAATTCGGTAACTTGTGCGGTCAGCGCTTTGAGGTCGTCCTCGAGACCCGCATTCTTCTTTTCAAGATCGGAGACCCTATCAAGTGTTGTGCCGACCAGATCCTTAGTAACCTCTGTCAGTCTTTCATCGGTCTCTCTTTCAAGCCGGTCAAAGTTCTCTTTTATCTCGGAGGTCGTATTCTCCAAAATCACGGTTCGCCTAAGATGGTTGCTGCGCAGAACCGCTTCTTTCTGTTGATCATCTTCGATTTCTGAGAACCGGTCATCTGTTCTTAGCAAAAGTTGCCTCGTCTTGTTGGCGAACTTGAGTGCCGAGCTAACGGTTCTCTGCATCTTTTCTTCTAGGCGTTGAGCCGCGGAGTCTACAAACTCTTGGATAAGGATTTTGACCCTTTCTTCTGTAACACCCGGTTCGGAGACTTCCGGTTGTTTATGTGGAGATTGTCCGGTGAGAGGAGGGTCCGTCCTTTCATCGGTTTCATCTGTTGCCGGATTCGCCCTTGGAGGGGTTGCCTCATTAGTTTGACCCTTTTCGATCCGTGGAGGTATATAGTGCGGTATTTCTCTTTGTTTGTACATCACCTCCAGTCGCTCTATTTCTTTAACGAGTTCCCCTCTCGCTTTCTCAAGCCTTTCCAACACCAACGGTGTTAAGGTGTCCTCCGATGTTACCTCTTCGAACCTTGTCGTAATCTTCCGGATCCGTATGGTTAGCTTCCGTAGCTGTGCTCACGGTCTTAAGAGGCAGGTTCGGCCTAGGGCCTCGTGAATGGTTTCGGAGTTCGTGAGGTCCATGACTACGTCCTCTACTTCCCTCAGCCTTTGGAAGCATTCCTCGTCGGTGAAGCCCGGTAGGATGTGCTTATACCGTTTGCTGAACTGGTGCTCGTGTCATTCCCAGTATATCTCGCCAACCTTATCAGCTCGCTGTTCAATGACCTTTAGGATTTTGCGCGCTATCTTATCGGCCTCTGTCGTTTCGTCCTCCTCCTCCTCTTCTTCACTGCTTTCTTCACTGCCCTCGGCGGTCTCAGGATTTGTACCCGTACCGGTATTATCGGGACTTTGGCCCGACTGCTCTTCATCGTCCGGTCGTTCGTTATCGGTCTTCTCTGATTCGGTTCTTTCAGATGTGGAAGCCGACTCTTCCTCCTCTGTTTGTTGGGGCGGTCTTGAGAATACTATCTTCTCTTTCCCCTTGCTTTTGGCTTTTTCTTTCGCTGGGGCCGATTTCTTGTCGGTTGTCTTCTTTCGGCCACCTGTTGAACCGGGGGCCGGTTGCTTCCTTTCCAGGAATTGTTTGGCTCTGATTAGACTTCTTGATGGGATGGTGACGCCGGGACCGATTTTGAGGTTATGGTGAAGGAAGATTTTACCGAGAGGAACAGCGTATCCCCATGACCGGGTGGAATCCGGTTTTACCATATCCTTCAAGTTGTTGAACACCTCCTTTGCCCAGTTCACCTTTGTGCCTTCTATCAGGCCGACTAGCATCCTGATTTTGTCCTTGGTTAGGCTGCTGTAGTTTCCTCCTCTTGCTTGAACCGCCTTTGTGAAGATATCACAGATCGGTATATACTCCGGTCGCAACGTCGATTTGTTACCGGATACTTTTATCGGCTCCTTAGTCGCTGAGAGAATTTGGCATGCTGCTTCGAACGTTTTGAGCTCTATGTCCGCCGTTGCATCTTGGCCGGCTGTTGGAAGGTGCAGGCTCTCCGCCACTGATTCCTCGGTTAGCTCTAATTCAGTACCGCCTACAGTTGCGGTGATCTTGTCGTCAGAGAGAGTTGCGGTGTTGAAAAATTCTTCAACGGCATCTCTATATAGAATATGGGGACCGCCGAGAAAATGCTCCAGACCGGCTTCAGCTACCCGGTTAATAACTTCTACTGCCGCAGGCGTTCCCTTCTGTCGGATTTCCTCGAAATCCACTTGAGTCAAGTGTTTGAACAGAACCGAGTCGCGCCCCATCCTAGAGAGTTGAGAAAGTTTGAAGAGAATAAGGGCAGATAACCGCTTGAGAGAGTTTGAGAATTTAGAGAGAGAAAGCTGTTTCGCGTGAGAGTGAAAAGAGATAGCCGAGAGCGCCTTTTATAGTTACGGTTTGGAAATCCAACCGTCCCATCAACATTGGGCGGGAGTTTTCCCTCCAAGCCGAATGGGCGGCAAACCACGGGCGGGAAACCAACGGCGGTAAGCGAATAGGCGCCAATCCGTGGGCGGTAAACCAGGAGGCGGGAGTTTTGGGCGAGAAATTTCCCTCCAAAATTTTTGCTTTCGACATTGATGACGCAATCTTCTTTTGAAACCGAATGATGTTGCGGTTTTCTAAAGTTAACCGGTTATTTTGAGTAAGCCGAATTTTGCAATCTTTTGAGTTTAAGCGGTTTTTCTTTGAGACCGGATAGAGGCGCGGTTATTTTGACAACGTTAACCGGTTACTTAGAAGTCTAGATGATAAATATGACTCGGTCATTTAAACTGAGATGGAATTGTACGCAAGAGACATTGCAGAAAGGAAACCGAAAGATAGATCGGTGTAAAAACAAACATACATAAAGATGGAAAAATACAACTTATGTAATAACCATTTTGGAGATCTTTTCTTCCACCGTATCCTTGTCAAGAATGTTTGAAGAAGAGGCCGGTGTGCCCGGTCCAAATTCTGGCCGGTACTTGAGAATCAGTTTACTTATGTGAGGTGCATAACCGAGACCTTTCTTGGTCAGCACCATGTTCTTCAGGTTTTGAAAGATGACCGTTGACCAGTTTATGACCTTATGGCTAACGATATTGGTCATCATATTGTAGGTGTTCTTTGAGTACCGCTGATTTGGGGACTGACAGAGGATAGACCGAGTCACAATCTCAAGAAGGAGTTGAGCGTGACTAGCGAGGCGGGTTTTTAACCCATAGTTTTCCACCGGATCAATGGTTCCAGAGAAGAGAAGTGCGTGATAAAATACCTCAAGCCCCTCCAGAGTTGGAAAGTCAGAGAACCCTTCCGTGGGCAGGTTGAGTAGGGAGGCAAATTCGGCTTCATCAAGCCAGAAGGTGTGGTCTCTTACCGTAGAGACTATGTAATTGCCTCTGATGCAGGCGCTTCTGAAGAATGCCTTAACATCTTCAATCAGTATGGGACCGGATTCTTCGAGGAAGGTTCGAAGGCCGGTATCAATAAGGGATTCGAACATGAGTTTCTTTGCATGATTTCCGTCCCATTCCTCCATACATGAGTCGAAATCGACGCTCAAAAAGTGTCCTAGGGTTCGGCTCGGCATGATTACGGTTTTGCTGAGGGAGATAGAATCCAAGAGATTTCAGGAATGTTTTATGCGTTAGGATGTGTTGAGTTGAGTAGAGGATGGCCCTTTATATAGGGTCGGTTTTAGAGGGAAAATATGAGCATTGAATGTCAGTTTTGTTTTATTAGGAAATGGAATCTTTATGTTTCCAAGGTCCATTGGGAAGAGGCTGATTGCGAAACCCGAGGTAGGTGTTAGTTGAGAAGTAACCAAGTTAGTTGGATATTGATTACTCATGTTAGTTGGGAGTTACCTCATTAATTAAAGATTCCTTTTTCATTAATGCACTAACATAGTGAAGAGTAATCAAAAGAGACCGAGGGAATCATAAATAAAACCGAGGAAAAACATAAGAAAAGCCGAAGTGATCATAATGATGTTGAATAAAGATACACCCGGTGCATGAAGCAAAATGACCGGGTGCAGGAAGGAGTAGCTCAGTGTGCGTGGGAGTTGACGACACCGGTAGGGTTGTTATGGCGGTTCCTTCTCCTCCAGGCCCTCTCAAACCGCTCATAGAAGGAGTCGGTTATCTCTTTGGTCAGCACTTGGCTTGGTTCAGACCTTCTCCGGGACAGGTCGGAACACCAAGCTCCACAAGAAGGCAGCTTAGTTGGGGGATGAGGCCGACTGATCGGATGCCAACCATCCAGATCAGGGTGTCGAACAAGACTCTTGACCAGTTCACCGGTGTACCGGTGGTGATCGCCGCCATCATGTTGAAGGTCGCCGTACAGTAGGTGTTAGTGACATCTCTTCCGAAGATGCTCCTACCGATCACATCATTGAGAAGCTGATATTCAGCTCTCAAGTGTGATTTTGTACCGTGATCTTCAACCGGTTCGTCAGATCGTGCGAGGGTGAGGAAGATCTCGGCCTTTATGTTGGCCGGAACATCGAGATCTGTCAACCCTTGCTTTGACAGGCTAAAGCACCGCGCAAAGTCTTTCTCCGTGAAGTCAAAGATGATGCCTCCCACCTTCGACTGAATGTGAGTTTCAAAGTGGGGGGTTCCCTTGAACACCCTAGCGTTATAGAAAAATTCTAGTACGGATTCAGGATATATGGTGTGTTTGTCATCCAAGAAGTACCGAAGACCGGTATCTTCCAGGGATTTGATCATCCGATACACGTCATAGTGTTCGGTGCTTGAACAGGATTGAAAGTCAACTTGAAGAATGTTGGGAAACTGAGACATTTTCGCCTTAGTGAGAGGATGATCTTTTGTCTTGTGAGTGTTTTGGTGAATGTTTGCTTCACTTAAATACTAGTTTGGGGAGTATCCTATTGTCCAGGTATTAAATGAGATGATATCTATTAACTGCAGGATAACAGGTATTGCATGAAATGGGCATGTTTGCAGTCTAGGGTGTTGGTCATAGACCTGGACTGTGAAAGATATCATCAGATCTTCACGTCTTTTTAGGTGCGACCAGTTTACTTTGAAAGGGCAATTTTTCAGAACAGATATCTTTAAACACTGATAATTATTCCACTTCTGTTTGAAATTCAAATAATCTAAGATAGCCTGCTTCCGAACCGGCCAGCTATCAGTTGTTCATCCCGATGCGGTTATTTGGTGCATGCACCAAGTAGCCGGTCGGTTTACTCTATCTGATAAGCCGGGCGGTTCTTCCATAGGTACCTTGAAAAGTTGAAGTCCAACAGTTTAGGAGGAACTACCGGTTTTATCTGTCCGAACCGGTTTCCCTTTAAGCATCCTTAGGAAGGATCTGACTAATGTCGGTTAAATCGAGAGTAAGTCTGAATTGAGAGAACTTAGCTTCCTGTAGAGGTTTCGTGAAGATATTGGCTACTTGTTGATCATTCGGTACGTATTCCAGCCAGATATGCTTCAGCGTGACATGTTCCCGGATGAAGTGGTGCCTTATGTCAATATGCTTGGTTCTGGAGTGGAGAACCGGGTTGTAAGTGATTGCTATGGCACTCGTATTGTCACAGAAGATCGGGGACTCTTCGGCTGTGACACCGAAGTCCTTCAGCTGTTGTTGTATCCAAAGGAGTTGTGAGCAACAGCTTCCGGCCGCAAGGTATTCAGCTTCTGCAGTGGATGTGGCCACCGATGTCTGTTTCTTGCTATGTCATGACACAAGTCGGTCATCCAGGAACTGACATGTTTCGCTGGTGCTTTTTCTGTCAATCTTACAACCTGCATAGTCTGCATCTGAATAACTCGTTAGATTAAAGGACGAGTCCTTTGGATACCACAGACCGACATCGGGTGTGCCCTTTAGATACTTCAGTATCCTCATTGCGGCTGTATAATGGGATTGTTTTGGATTTGCTTGGAATCTCCCACACACACCGACTGCAAATAGAATGTCCGGTCTACTCGCTGTCAAGTATAGGAGAGAACCGATGATGCCCCGGTATGCGATCTGGTCTACCGATTGGCCCTCATCATCCCTGTCCAATTTAATCGATGAGCTCATTGGAGTAGCCGCTGAAGAGCATGTGTCTATTCCAAACTTCTTTAGAAGCTCCTTGGTATACTTAGGTTGGCTTATGAACGTTCCTTCTTTGAGTTGCTTAAAATGAAGACCTAGGAAGAAACTTAATTCTCCCATCATACTCATTTCAAACTTGTCAGTCATCATTTTTGAAAATTTATCACATAGTTTAGGATCGGTCGATCCGAAAATGATATCATCTACATATATTTGAACAAGTAGGATATGTTCCTTCTTTTCAAATTTAAACAACGTTTTATCCACCGAACCGATGGTGAAATCATGTTGTAACAGAAATGCGGTTAGTGTATCATACCAGGCTCTAGGTGCTTGCTTTAGACCGTATAAAGCTTTATTTAGCCGGTATACATGGTTTGGAAATGCAGCGCTTTCGAAACCGGGTGGTTGTTCAACATACACCTCTTCACGTAGGTCACCGTTCAAAAATGCACTCATAACATCCATTTGAAAAACCTTAAAGTTTTTGAAAGCAGCAAAGGCTAGAAAAATTCTAATGGCTTCAATCCTAGCTACAGGGGCAAATGATTCTTCAAAATCAATGCCTTCTTCCTGTTTGTAACCTTGTGCCACTAATCTGGCTTTGTTCCTCGTGACCAAACCGTCTTCATTGAGTTTATTTCTAAATACCCATCTTGTTCCTATGACCGGTTGATCTTTCGGTCTAGGGACTAGGTACCAGACTTTACTACTCTCGAACTGGTTTAGCTCTTCTTGAATTCTCAAGATCCAATCTGGATCTGACAATGCTTCATCTATTCTTTTCGGCTCAATCTGGGATATAAAAGCGGAATTAAAGTATCCTTCCAGAAGTTGACCCCTAGCTCGAACAGGTTTTGAAGGGTCACCTATAATTTGCTCAGGAGGATGTTTAGTATTTCTTTTGAAATTCGGTTCAGAGATGTCTACCAGATTACCGTTCATTTGATCAAGGCTAGACATATCGGTAGGTTGAACAAGATTGTCAGACCGACCGACTTCCTCGGATTGGACCGAAGTGTCAGCTTCCTGTCTTGGGACAGCTTGATCCGGTTGGGTTTCAATATTACCCATCTGGTCATGGACAAACCGCCTGAAAACCGGGATTTCATCTTCACTATCAGAGTGGATATTGTTGTTTTCCAATCTGTTGTGTAGATCAAGGCATGATGCAGTATTACTTTCAACCGATTCATCAAAAACAACGTGAAGTGTTTCCTTCATGGTTGAGGTTCTATTATTATACACTCTATATATGCCTTACTCACTGCTGAATAACCTAGCATGATTCCAGTATCGGTTTTTGCATCAAAAGCAGAGAGATATGTTTTACCATTTATATGAATGTAGCATTTACAACCGAAAATTTTGAGGTACTTAAGTTTGGGTACCCTGTTAAAATAAACCTCATAAGGTGTTTTGTTATGAAACTTGTTAATTAGAGACCGATTTTGCGTATAACATGCAGTGTTGATAGCCTCAGCCCAAAATTTCTAAGCAATGCCCGAATCGGCTATCATGGACCGTGCGGCTTCCTTGAGAGTCCGGTTTCTTCTCTCGGCCAGGCCATTTTGTTGAGGAGTCCTAGCACTAGACAACTCGGGTCTAATACCGGATTCATCAAGATATGCGGTTAAGGTACTATTAGTAAATTCAGTACCTCTATCACTTCTAATGCTATTAATGCGAGTTGATTTTCATTTTGCAAACGTTTAAGCAGTATAATCAAGTTCGATGCAGTTTCACGTTTAGATGGTAAAAATATTACCCATGTAAATCTAGAATAATCATCAATAACTACCATGGTGTAAAGCATACCTCCTAGGCTAACGACCTGAATCGGTCCAAATAAGTCCATATGAAGAAGATCTAAGCATCGGCTAGATTGGATATTTCCTTTACTCTTAAAGGTTGACCTAGTTTGTTTACCCATTTGACATGCTGAGCAAACCTTATCCTGGTTAAATACTATGTCAGGAATGCCTTCAACTAGCTTTTTACCGCGAATGTAGTTCAAGGTTTTCATGTTCAGATGGTTTAGTCTCTTATGCCACAACCAGGTTTGATCAGTCTTAGCTATCATGCATATAGAGTGTTCTACCTTAGTTTTCCAGTCTACCTTGTAAATATTACCTAACCTATTTCCGGTTAGTAGTACAATACCTTGAGAGTTCTTAACTAAGCATGCATGTTTAAGGAATTCTACCGTGTATCCAGCATCACACATTTGACTGATGCTTAGTAAGTTAAAACGTAGGTTTTCAACTAGAAGTACATTATCAATAGTTAAGTTACCATGGACAATCTTACCCTTGCCCATAGTTCTACCTTTTGAGTTGTCACCGAAAGTGATTAGTGCACCGGTTTCTATTCTGATGTCGGTTAGTATGCTTGGAGCAGCCACTATCCAAGTACCATTTAGAGTTTCCTAGCCGTTTCTTTAGGTCCTGCAAAATGTACATATTTACAACTATTTGGTACCCACATTTACTTGGGTCCACATGCGATTAGTCCATTGGGTATCCAAACCTTGACAAACCGGACGGCCTTCTTTGTTAGGGTTTTAACCGTCCTTTTAGCACTCGGTCTTGTGTATCTCGGTTTTTCTACAAAGGTCTTAAATGGTGGTGATCTTCGGTTTGACCTATGCGGTTCAGGATTGGCTTTCATATATTTGAGAATTTCGGCTTTTCTCTTCACAGGATCAAGCCACTTCTTAGAGTCGGTTGGACCAACATAGTCGTATTTTAGCTTTTCTTCCCTATAGTATGCGGTCAACTCTTCTTCAGCGGTCCAGGAACTTTTAAGGAATCTTATAAGAGGGAGGTTACTTCTTGTAAACCTTACTTTCTCTACGGGTTTTTGGTCTTTGGAGCTATCCTCTGTGTATCCTAGACCGAATTTGCAACGGGGATGTCTGTAATGACTACACATTTTCTTTACTATATCACTAGATCTCTTATATGCAGTCATCTTATATTGGAGTCGGGCATTTTCTTCTTCGGATAGTTCTCTAGCCGGTTCACTAGACTGTTCGGTACTAAGTGGTGGCTCAGGTTCTAACTTGGTTTCTAAGGTGGAGGTTTCATCAGGTTTTATGATCTCCGGTTCGGTTATGATAGGTACTTCTGGTTCTGTCGGAATGGGTACTATAGGATCGGTTCTAATGTTGAGGTGCTTAGGTAGCATGGCTAGTAGGTTCTTATACTCTTCTACTATGTCATTCAATGCATTATATAACTCATCTTTAGTAAATTCTTCACAGGGAGAGTCAAATACTTGTTCCTCGTTTGCCATGAGACATGTGAGTTCATCATCACTGTCACTGTGAGCCCATAAGCTTCCTCCATCATCGGCTATCAGTGCTTTCGGTACCTCACTTCCTTCACCGGTTTGTTGATAATTGTTTCGGTTATTTTGGTAATCCGGTTTCCGGTCATCCCTCCTTGGTTTCCTGCATTCCCACTTAAAATGTCCCAAACAGTTACAGTTATAACACCTTACATTGGATTTATCACCATAGTTGTAGTTTGTTGGTTGGCTCCTTTTCATGAACCTTCCAAACTTCTGTGCAAGCATAGCCATGGCATCCTCGGTGAACTGTTCGGCGGTTCTGATCGGTACAGGTGCGGGTGCCGGTGCAGGTGCAGGTGCAAGTGCAACCGGTTCTGTAGATGTGATTAGTGCTCTGGTTGATGTTGAGGCCGAGACTTCTTCTTCAGTCCTAGATCTCATTTCGAACTCATATGCCTTAAGATCTTCGAATACATCGTGTAGTTTCATCTTACGTAGGATTTTTGATTCCCTCATTACCATTGTCTTTATGTCCCATGCACTTGGAAGAGATCTCAAAGCTTTCATGATGACCTCTTTGCTGTCATACCTCTTGCCCAGAGTTGCTAGCTCATCTAACACGCCAGTGAACCGGTCACTGTACTCCTTCATTGTTTCTCCCGGTTTTATTTTGATGCTTTCAAACTTGTGTAGCCACCATTATCTTGTTTTCCTTTGTTCTTTCATTTCCCTCAAAGATCTGGATAACCGTGTTCCATGTTTCCTTCGCGGTTTTGCAGTCTCTGATCTTGCAGTATGTGTTTATGTCCACACTATTGGAGATCCGGTTTCTAGCATGGTTATCCAGGTTGTTTCTTCTCCTATCTTCAGCCGTCCATTCCTTTCTGTCCTTATCAATGAATATCGGTCCTTCGGTCAGAATGGACTCCATTTCATCATCCAAGGTGATTAAGTGTAGGTGCATGCGTGCCTTCCAGTTGGCAAAGTCATCACCTTCTAGCATTGGAGGCCTATCCTGAAACATGCTTGCTTGAGTATTGAAACTAACTGCTCTGATACCAATTGTTAGGATCTAGATAGCCGTTGGAGGACCGGGGTTGGACCGGTTAGCAGTTCTCACTCGAAGGGTGGTGGTTAATCCGGTTAGAGATTAACACCGGGGTTTCAATACTACACAACCTGTCACAAACCCTTGAACTAGGTTCAAGCGCGGAAGAGGTTTGCTTTCAGGTTGAAGCAACACACTTGTATGATAGGCAGAACCGGTTTCGGATGATGAAGGTTTGAAAATTGATGGGTCGGTTTCGGTAACCTGGTGATTCGGCTTGGATAGGGTTAAGTCGGTTATAGCGGTACGGGTCGGTTAGATAATGGAACCGGCAGAAAGTAAATGACAAAACCGATTTTATGGATGTTCGGAGATAAAACTCCTACGTCACCCCTTCTTCTCGAAACCGCGAGAAGGATATTCACTAAGGAATACACAAACACAATCCGATCGAGACTTATTTCCTGCTCGATAACACTCTTACAATTTACACCGAAATTGTAAAATACACACACTTCAACTTTTAGCACTTAGACTTTCTCTGGAGATAGAACACACTGTTTTCACTTGTAAATTAAATGCTCTTAGTTGTCTCACTTGTCCCGCATTTACTCTTCTTCAACTGCCCCTTTTATAGGTGAAATATGCCAACGGTCATATTTCACTTCCTTAAATCTGATTGGCTAAGCAGAGGTGCAGAGGTTCAGTGATTCAGTGATTCAGACTCTGCGGTCATCTTTTCAGACCTGACGGTCAACCTCAGACCTGGCGGTCAATCTCACAGACTTGGCAGTCTGTTCTTCCGGTATGTAAGACAAACCTGCTAGGTTTGTCTTTTACTCAATGTGGACACTGTCTGTTAGACAGTTGTCTGTACTTGGAAGATCTCCTTTCTGACTTATCCCGAAGTGGAAAGATCCTGTAGGACTGTCTTCTGCAGCCTACAGACTTTCCTCAGACTTGTATGGATATGGAAGTGTTCAGTCTGTTCCTTTGGTATCATCTTCAACAGATACCCGAATTGTCTTCTTGTACTGGTCGGTCATTCGACTTAACCGGATGGCTTCCGGTGTGAGTGGTATAACCGGACTTCTTCTGGTTATTCCTCTGCCTTGTGGCTGATCGGCTGTCTGATGTTTCCAGTTTTAAGCTTTGGCCGATCCTTTCTTTGTGCGGTCATGTTCCAAGTGTTCCTGGTCGGTTTAGTGACTTGACCGGCTAGTTTTCTTTAGCCGGTTCTTTTGTTTGACCGGTCTGGTTCCTTGTTCCTGCATGAAAGGTTTATTTAAGTTAGGTTTATGTGAACCGGTCTAATTTTATCTAACACTTTTCTTCTATACACGTTTAAACTATCTCTCTTGCCACTTCCTCCTCTTTTTTAGCAACTTCTTTTATCATGATCTTGCATGTGGATCTTAGATTGACCCATTTCCCTTTATCCTACAAAAAAATAAAATTAAAATAAACAATTAAAAAAAAAGCAATTGTATTATTATTAATTATTCCTATTTCTAAGGAACAATTATAATTATAATAAAATACTAACTAACTTAATCAAATTGCAAAATCTAATCTAACTAATCTAACAAACTAATCTAATTAAAAGAAAACAAAATATACCTAACGAAATTTTATAAAAACGCTAATATATATTTTGTAAATAATTTTTTTAATTTTTATTTTTTATAAATACCCAAGGTAATTAATTAAATAAAACCTTGAATATTTTAAGTATAATAACTTCTCTAAGTGTTGTAACATAGAAAAATTACTACCTTAACTTTATTAAGAATCCAAAATCAATTATTTTCAAAAACTCAATTGTTCTAAAAATAATCGTCTTTAATATAAATCGTGCAATGAGTCCGTGAATGAATTCAAGAAAATTTTATAGACTCAGATTTATGAAAAGTATAAACTATAAAATTAGGTGTGAAAAATGAGTGTCTACAGACTTATTATCAAGTAAAGTGTATTGTATCAAGAATGTTGTCTCCTGAAATGTTTTCTGGTGTTTTTGTAGTCAATGTTGTTTTCTGGTGAATGTAATACAGGGACAGGGTGCAATCGGATAACTGCTAAAGTTTTTGATTGCGTCAAGCAGCTGCGTGACGCAACCGCGTCACGAAACTGCGTGACGCAACTGCGTGACGAAACTGTGTAACATTTTACAATAGTGCAGAACCTATTACATTAGACATGGTTTATATAACTGTGTACTTAAGGCATTATTAAAATAATTGGTGCACAACCTATTACAATAACATATATAACATTAACAACGTTTGATATCATTAAATCAACCATATTACAAAGGTTTGAGATTAACATTACAAAAATTTGATATCAGTACAAAAGTTTCATAAATAACCTATGGATCTACAAGTCCATGAAATAACCTCACTGCCCACTTTTCTCTCCAAGCTTTCATCTCATTTGAGGTCACTTCTGCTAGATTCAGGTTTGCAGTCAAGTACTCAATATACATTAGTTCAAAGACACCACAATCTCCACTCTTAGTTGCTTTGGGAACTTCTGACTCTGGAAGTCTTGTGTATGGCAAAACGGAATCAGGGTTGAGCAGAGGAAATCTTTGTTTATCTTCAAGAGGCAATGCCTTGTCAAATATAACCGGAATCATTTCGCACATCGGTAGCACAAACTCATCAAGATTAGCATAACATCCAGGATCGCAGTCATATACGTCTACGCGCCATTGTTGTAGACGGACAACACAAAGTATCCAGTGGACATCTTTGATGTTCAAAGGAATATATATATGATCGCATTCTTTCCAACTATTCCTAAAGTTGTTTTCATTGCCCAAGAAGTATTCGAAAAAGTTTTCAATGTCAAACTCAATACGACTTTTCTTAAATTCAGGGTAATCAACAGTGAACCTGGTGTGGAGCCAACAATCTCCAATAAAGAAGTTCTTCTTATATGTCTTTGGATATAGCCAAGCTCTTCTTCTCAGAATGAAGCAACCTGCATCGATTTCCTACACGAGAGAAAAAATTTAAAATACAATCTGCAAATCTAAAATTATTCTAACATGAATATTACTTAGATCATCATTCAGCCAAGTGAACCTTTTTAGCAATGGGCGAAATAATGCCTTATCACCTAACGTAGTATGAAACTCAATTTTTGTGTTGTCAGTTGTTGGATCTTTAAGCCATGTTTGCAATTGATGAAGAAGTTGATCGTCATATTTTAGAAGTGGGTTGACGGTGATAGGATCTTTTAACTTGGGCTGTTTCAGATTAGGGTCGGTGAAATCTGGATCATGCTTCGGCCTCCTATTCCTTCTCGTGACCAATATGACTTTCTTAGGAAGAGGAGGAGGAGTATTCATTATTTTCAGTTCATCTTCATCATTTTCGTCTTTCTTCTTCCCCACCTTCTTCTGAAAAGTCTTTTGCATAGGTTTTCTCTTCACTGGCTTCTCCACTTCTTCTTTCTTCTCCCCTTCTTCTCCAATCTCCACTTCTTCTTTCTTCTCCCCTTCTTCTTCAATCTCCACTTCTTCTTTCTTCTCCCCTTCTTCAATCTCCACTTCTTCTTTCTCATTCTCAACAACTGCCTCTTGAAGAATGTTCTCTATCGGCGGATCCTCAACAACATTCTAATTCTCGACAACAGCCTCATGAAGAATGTTCTCTATCGGCGGATCCTCAACAACATTCTCATTCTCGACAACAGCCTCATGAAGAATGTTCTCTATCGGCGGATCATTCTCATTCTCAATCTTCTTCTGCTCCAATTCAACATTGTCCTGCAAAATGGCTCCATTATTAACCTTCTCATTCTCCTTTTGCTCCTCTTCTTCATCGAGAATGTCATTCAGATCAATGGCATTCTCCTCTTCTTCGTCACGAATGTCATTCTCCTTTTCTTCCTCTTCTTCATCACGAATGTCATTCAGACCGATGTCATTCTCCTTCTGCTCCTGCTATAAAAGTGAAAAGAATTTATATTCAGGATGCGTCAAGCAGCTGCGTCAAGCAGCTGCGTCAAACAGCGGCGTCAAGACATAAAGTAGTAAAAAATAGAAAGCTCTAACAGAATTACCTGGTTGGTGACATGGCTGGCGAACTGGTTGCTTAGACTGAGAATCATCTTTTCAAACCGAATAAAGTAGTTTTGTTGATTCAATTTGATGTCTCTTATGTCTCTCTTGATCTCTTCGACATCTTTCTTTATCTCTTCGACATCCTTCTTTATCACTTCGGCATCCTTTATCTGAACATGAGATGTCGGTGTCGGTTCACGTGCAGGTGATGATGGAGGTGTTGAAGTTGCGGATGGGGGACTCATGTTACGCAGGCTACGACGCTTGATGGCTGCTTTGCTGGGGGGGATATATCATCATATTCAACCTTCCTCTTCCTCTTGGAAGGTTGGACAGTAGTAGGTTCTTCATCAACATCTTCATCATCATCATCTTCATCAACATCTTCATCAGCCTTTCTCTTTTTTTCCCCATCAGTAACTCTCTCAAACAAATCATCGAATGAATTGTTAATGTGTTCAAAATCCTCCCCACTGTACAAACTCGTCTCCGTGGAGGACTCTTCCATCTTAGAAAACACAGCGCTATTAAAGGCAGATTGTACCTCCTGAAATGTATTCTTCCTTTTGGATTGATACAACAGTATCCTTGGGCGAAAAGGGCCATCAACGTCTTTCCTTGTGGTGAATTTAGGGACCAAGTTTTGAATGATCTCATAGCTCCACACTTGTAGTGCTAGTACAAACTCATACACGTTATAATCAAAAGAATTAGTAACTCCACTCCCTTTCCTGGACATATATACGGACCTGTGGTGTTTCATGTCCTGGTCAAGACCCCTCATGGTGAATCTTAAGGACACCTTCCCCCATGGAAATCGGAGGAAATCTTCAACATCTTCAACCATATGGATGATTTTGAGATTTAAAATCCGTTTTGGGTCATATGAGAAGAGGTACTGGTTAATCAAGCAGATCAGCCCGATCTTCCATGCGTCTTCCTTATCGGTGCATTTCATGAAAATAGATTCCAAATCCATCATTCGAATTGACGTATTCCTTTTGACATATTTTATCAGCAAGGGTGGACAACCTCAGCATTCATCTTTGTATATAGGCAATCTGTCGAAGTTGAGGCCTGTAATCAATGCATACTCTTTCAGACCAAAAGTATATTCCTCCCCATTAAAGTTGAGAATCATCCTATTCAAATTGGCCTTCACCTTCCGAAGCAGCAACTGATGTAAAATGGTCCCTGAAAACAACAAGTCTGGAACCCCTTTCAATAAATACTGAAATTGGGAATTTAGAGCCCTCTCCATAAGACCCAGCGCTTCAAACCTATCAGATACTTTTTTCAGGGCTAGGACAGATTTCAATGAAATCCTACCAGGAAAATCATAAACCGTAAAGTCTGCCATCTACAAAAGGGAAAACAAAAACAACAATGTTTGTGAAAACCTTTCACAACAAATATAAACAAACGAGAATAAAAGCAACCGTCAAAATAGCTAGAAACAACTGTCAACTACGTTACGCAGCCTGCGTGACGCAACTGCGTGACGCAACTGCGTCACGAAACTGAGTGACGCAACCGCAAGACGCAACCCAACCCATAAACCGTGCATGAACCATTTGAAATCAAGAAGCATCCTACCCTAAACCCTAACATAAAAATGCATGAACCATTTGAAAGCAAGAAGAAACCTACCCTAAACCCTAACATAAACCATGCATGAACCATTTGAAATCAAGAAGCAACCCTAAAACCTTAACATAAAACATGCATAAACCATTTGTAAGCATGAAGCAACCTTAAACCCTAACATAAACCATGAATGAACCATTTGTAAACAAGAAGCAATCAACCCTAAAACCTAACATGAACATAAATCAATGAATGAACGAACCATAACATAAACCAACATAACTAAAACTAACCTGATGAAGTCAATGAATGAACGAGAAGACGAAGACGAGCAGGAAGAGACGTCGAGGTAGGTGCGTCGTCGAGGCAGGTGCGTCGTCGAGTGCGAGAGAGAGAGAGCATGAATAGTGGTCGAGGCTTATTTGGGTTTTTATATAAAATAAAAATAAATGTGACGCATCGTATCCTACTTGACGCATCCGAGTTGACGCATCTGAGTTGACGCATCCTACTTGACGCATCCGAGTTGACGCATCCTAGTTGACGCATCCGAGATGACGCATCCATGTTGACGCATCCGAGATGACGCATCCATCTTGACGCATCCTACGTGACGCATCCTACGTGACGCATCCTACCAAACAAACAACCTGCATTCAATGAATCAGCGAATCAATGAGGAACGTTCTGTAAAAGAAATATACACGAACTGAATAGGAAATCGAAACAAACAATAACGAAATAAACACAAAATATAGTGGAATGGTCGAATGAAATCATCAGCGCTGTGCAAACTCGTCTCCGTTGGAAGTTCTTCGCAGCTATAGGTCATTGAATATGGTGCCATGGTCGACGGTGCCTCTTCGATTCGTTCTTCAGCGCTGAAAAAGAAGAGAAAGTCTTCTCCGCCACCATTAGGGTTCACGGCGGAGCGGAGAGACGGAAAAAAATGGGCTGGATGAGAGAGAAAATGAATCGAAAATGAAAAAAAATTAAGTCTTTATAGGGTTTAGAGTGCGTCACGCATCTGGAGGGTGCGTGACACATGAGTATAATGGTCATTAAAAAGTTTGGGGTGACCAGCGCTATAAAAATTATCCCCCGCACCATCGACTATTTGACCCCTTTTTAGGGTCATTTCCTCAAATTTCCCTTTCTGCATAGGTTTGTTTTAATCTTACAAAACATCATTCGGGCTGTCCTCTCTTCTTAAACAAAAATCACCCAGCATCATCAACCTTAGCCTGGATACCTCTGAACGTGGCTCCGCCCATGCTTCCTAGCCGAGCCAGCAATAGTAACCGTAAACCTTTTCAGACATTTCGTCCTTACAATATTGCACATATAGTAGGTTCAAATGGGGAGATTCCTGAAGAAACTGCTGAAGCTTATTTGGTAAGCAAAATCTAGATTTTTCTTTTTTACTTGTTCTTAGCTGGAACTAGATTGGAACTTAGATTGATTACTAAACATGCATCAATAGCTCAAATTACTTTTATTCTGTCAATTTTTGGTGTTCTTAAGCAAAAGTAGGACAGTTATAAATATAATAAGAAAAAAGAGAAAATAAATAAAAGTAGGGTTATATGTTCAGAGTTTTTGGGAGAGAGGATCTTAGCTTTCCAGGGCTAGAGTTGATTCTGAGGTCAATTGGAGTACGTTCAAGGGCTTGTTGTTAAGAAGTTGTCTGAGTTTTTAAATATTGTTCATTCTTTAGGTAAATGATCTGGTTTATTAAGAAAAGTTCATTCCTCATGTTTTGGCTTTTCATGTTTCGATTTCATGTCCTAGTTTAGTTCTAAATGATGCTCCATATAATTTTCCAATGTGAATGTAAGTATTCAAATTTTTAGTGATTTGAGATTCTTTCTGATTTCTAATATTAAATACAATAGTCATTCCCCATCAATGATTTTGATTATTGATTGAATTCACCTCATTGTTTCACAATCAATATCATCAGGATGCTCTTCTTTTAGTTTGGATTGTCTTCTGTGAAGAGTTTTGAGACATTAGATTTGATGTATTTCTCCATTGATTGTATAGTCCTAAATTATTTCTCTTGTTTTCTAAAGGACTTTGAAATGATCTTTAATAGCTAACTTTTTCCATTAGAAATCATTGCCATTCTTATTAATTTCCAGCTTTTAAATATCATTTTTTGAGTTCTTCAACATCTTTCTATTCCATTAGGGTTATTTTCTACTCTTTCCATATTTGTTATTTTACTGAATCCCATTTTCCATGTCCTCTTTTACCTGTCTTTCACTCATGGTCAATTGGCATGAAGTAAAACTGCAAGAACACGTTTTTTTATTAAAAAATAATTCCTTTCAGACTTGCATTTCTTAACCCCTTCTTTCTCTTGTTAAGATTAAGTAATAAACGGTTCGATTTGTTTGGTTTATAAACTGAAATATATAATTAACTGTTGAAGGCTGTTTGAAAAAATTTAGAACCGTCCAGTTTTATATATTTGTTACAAATCATTGTTAAATAATTCAAGTATGGTTAAAATCTGTTTTAAAAAAAATAATAATAATCAACTGAATATAAATTAGTTTAGTCTAAATGATTTTTCTTTTATAACCCATTTTTTTATTATAATTTATATATTTTTTAAACATTTATAGTCACTCATGATGTGTGAAAATCATATACAACCTTTTGAAAATATTTTCTGGATTTAATTTATATACTAATTTGAATAAAAAAATATTAACAAATTCATAACTGTATCTAATTAATTAAGTTATATTTTAAACATTATCTCATCTAAACAACATCCCGATGAGTTGCTTAACAAAAGAGGAAAAAATTATCAACGTTTTTTTGTTTAAAATAACTCTCTCTAAATATTTCGATATGGGCTAACTAAAAGTGATTTAATCTTGCATCACATAAACTTTTTAATGCATGTGGTATAAATTGAAGAAAGCACTGTGATGTTTTTGGATGATTATGTGATGTAAATTGTATTTGGATCATTTATTTGTTTATTGTTTTATTTTACTTGTGCATTCAATGGTGATTATTCTATATTTATTAATAAGCTTAATTGACACAATTTTCTTTATTATTGTCAATTTAAATAATAGACAATTTGAGCATTAGAATTAGTCTTTATATACATATTCATACTAGGACATTAAGATTTTCAAAAGTTATGAACAACAAGATATTGAAATCAGATTAATTCAGATTTCAAAATAACCAACTTATTCATGGTTCTCTTTAAATTCAATTCAATTCAATTTAAATGAATAGACATTTGCATTAGTTTAATCACATATAAAAATTTTAGCCTATCGGTAAAAGATGTAAATATTTCCAGTCTCTTTGAAAGTCTTGGATTCGAGTCCGTTAAACGGTAAGCTCTGCTCGCCTAATTAGTTGGTTAAGTGTGTTTACGAGCTATATGTTTAACCCGCGGAGATTAATCGCACCCTTCCTGAATGAGAATCGAAAATCAACTGTCTAAAAAAAATAATAATAATAAAATTAGACTAAAATTATAGTTTACAAGGAAACAAACTAAATAATTAAAAAAAATTGTAGGTATATAACTATCTATTTTATTAAATCTCGAGTATACAAATTATAGACTTGTATATTTAAATTGATTCAATTCTTCTTTTCTTATTGTAAATTAAAATAGATTTAAGTTATAAGTATAACCTCTATAAAGGAAATTTGACAAAATGACCTTGATAATGACTCTAATTAAAAAATGACCCACGCTTCATAAATCTTGCAAAAATGGGATTTTTGTCATGCAAAATGTCCGTCTTGCCCCTCTTGCGTCCACTTACTGCTCATTAACGCGTATTACCACATACGCAATTCATGTAAAACGCGTGAGTTATTATACGCATATTAAATGAAATGCGGATATTGTAAAATGCGTATTTTTATTATACGTATTTTACAATATCCACATTTCATGTAATATGTGTATAATAACTCACGCGTTTTACATGAAACGCGGATGTGGTAAAACGCGTACTTTATAGTATATAAACTTATTTTTCCCTCACTTATAAAAAAGTCTTTCCATTCTGTCGTGACCATCCAACAATTCTAACAAATATACTACGGGAACCAGTTTAGAAGATATTATTGAAACCGGTTCAGAAACAAAAATGGTTCTTTAAATTAAATATCATTTAAAAGGCCGGAAGTTAAATGAGCCTTTAATAATAATATCCCTGTAATAATAATCAATATATAGATTAGTATAAATAGAGGATAGAATGGTTGTAAAAGGGTATGACTTTGAATATTGAACTTTTCATCTTTTCTAATATATCATCTTCTTTCTTCTTATTTTTTTATCAAGATCATCTTCACTATCTTTACTTTTTGCCTTATTATTTTCAACTTATTCTCATCTTACACAATTCTGGATATAAGATATAACATTCACTTACCAAAGAAACGTTGTTCAAGATCGTGATCGAACGGGTCACGACACATTCACGACTCTCTCTCTCCAACCCACGATTCTACTCTCAAACTTCCACGACTCTCCAACTTTTTTCAACTCAGTTCAACTTCGTTCAACATCATCATCGATCAACTTTCATCATCGTTCGTCGTCCGTCTTTTCGTTCCTATATTCAGGTGAGTTTAGAGTTTAGGTTTATGTGTAATGTTCTTATTATTCTAGCATTTATGTATATATAATATTGATGGATAATTCTTAGCTTTTAGGGTTTATGTGTGTATCTGATGTTGCTTATCCCATTAATATCCGCATATTACATCTACATTAGCGTATTGTAATGTTCTTATTCTACATGCATACATGATTTAGGGTTTATAATGTCCGCGTATTGTAACTTGATTTGAATTGTTTGTTCTAGTTTATTCAATTTCTGCGTATTGTCTGATGTTGCTTACTTGAGTTGTTATGCTTACTCCAATGTTGTTTGTTTTTTACTTACTTGTTGTTCCTTTTTTTTGTAGATGGAGTCAACCACAATTCCTGAGTTTGTTGCTAAGGTCTCATGAAAAGTCAATCATTCAAACGTTGCCACCAAGTTTGCTGCAATGGATCTAATGGAAAGGGTGGAACAAACCCAATTCTGATTTTTATTCAAAGGAGCCACGTTACTACGGTTCTTGTTGTTTTTGGCACAATTAGAATCCCACATCGGAAGATGATGGGAGTGAAAGAAGTTTCTTAGTATATAAAAAAAACTATATTCACAATTAGCATAAATCCCACATCGGAAGATGATGGGAGTTGGGGAAGTTTCTTAGTGTATAAAAGAAACTCTCCCCTCTTTGGTTTATTGCACCCAAATTTGTATCTCTTCTTCCTTATTAATTGATAGCCTTAGTGCTCAGAGACGTAGGCAATATTTTGGCCGAACTCCGTTATCAAATTCTGTTAGTGTGTTCATTCTTTTGTTTTCTTCTTTTGTGGTTCTGTCAGGGTTTTTCCCCAACAAGTGGTATCAGAGCCGAAGGTTCGTCCTTGGCATGGTGGAGTCTTCAAAAGGGGCGTCAACTCCTTCGTCATCTTGGACGAGGACACCGATGTCAAATTTGAAGTTTGCGGTGGAGATCTTTGATGGAACTGGGCATTTCGGCATGTGGCAAGGTGAGGTTCTAGATTGTCTTTTTCAGCAGGGTCTAGATGTTGCTATTGAGGTCGGAAAGCCAGATGGTATAGAAGAAAAAGAGTGGAGTATCATGAATTGGTTGGCGTGCGGAACAATTCGGTCGTGCCTGTCCAGAGAGCAGAAGTATGCTGTGAAGAATGAAACTTCTGCACAGAAACTGTGGCAAGCATTGGAGGACAAGTTTCTGAAGAAGAGTGGTCAGAATAAGCTCCTTATGAAGAAGCGACTGTTCCGGTTTGAATACCAATCAGGTACTACGATGAATGAGCATATAACTAAGTTTAATCAGTTAGTAGCGGATTTGTTAAACCTTGACGTTAGGTTTGAGGATGAAGATTTGGCTTTGATGTTGCTATCGTCCCTTCCTGATGAATTTGAACACTTAGAAACAACATTACTTCATGGGAAGGGAAATGTTTCTCTTGATGCTGTAAGTTCTGCTTTATATAGTCATGAATTGAGAAAACAGGATAAAAGGAAAAGCAAAGTAGATACGGCAGATGAAGCATTGATGGTCAGGGGCCGTCAGCAGAGCAAATCAAAAGGGAAAGGAAGAAGATCTGAAAGTAGAGTTGCCAAAGATGAATGTGCTTTCTGTCGTGAGAAAGGACATTGGAAGATTAACTGCCCAAAGTTGAAGAAGAAAGAGAAAGATTCTGAAGATGCGAATGTTGCAGAAAACAAAGGTGATGCAGATTCAGAATACTCTTTATCGATGTCACACACAACATCACATCCTGATGCGTGGATATTGGACTCAGCCTGCACTTATCATATGACACCAGTTCGAAAGTGGTTCTTTGACTTTAAGGAGCTAGATGGTGGAGTTGTTTACATGGGAGATGCTAATACATGTAAAATAAAGGGGATAGGTTCAATCAAGCTGAAGAATGATGACGGATCCACCAGAATTATTAGAGATGTTCGGTACATACCGAATATGAAAAAGAATCTCATTTCTTTGGGGGCCTTGGAGTCGAAAGGCTTACATGTGAAATTGGAAAATGGAGTTCTTAAGGTAATATCTGGAGCGCTAGTGATGTTGAAAGCTATCAGGAAGAGTAATAATTTGTATTATTATCAAGGTAGTACAGTAAATGGGACATCATGTGTATCAACTTCCGGGAGCAGTAAGGATTTAGAGGCAACAAAACTATGGCATATGCGATTGGGGCATGCTGGTGAGAAATCTATGCAAACTCTTGTCAAGCAAGGATTGTTGAAAGGTACAAAAGTTTGTAAGTTAGATTTTTGTGAATATTGTATTCTGGGAAAACAAAGGCGAGTAAAATTTGGCACTGCTATGCATAATACCAAAGGTATTTTGGACTATGTGCACTCAGATGTCTGGGGACCTGTCAAGACTCCTTCTCTTGGAGGTAGACATTATTTTGTTACTTTTATTGATGATTTTTCTAGAAGAGTTTGGGTGTTTACTATGAAGAACAAAGGTGCAGTGTTTGAGATTTTTCTTAAATGGAAAACTCAAGTTGAAGACGAGACAGGAAGAAAGATCAAAGTTCTCCGGACTGATAACGGTGGAGAATACAAGAATGATCCATTCTAGAAGTTATGCCAAGAGTGTGGCATAGTTCGACACTTCACAGTTAGAAAAATACCACAGCAGAATGGAGTATCGGAACGTATGAACAGGACATTGGTGGAGAAAGTTCGATGTATGTTGTCTAATGCTGGGTTAGACAGGAAATTTTGGGCAGAAGCTGTGTCATACGCTCAACATTTGGTAAATCGCCTACCATCATCTGCACTTGGTGGCAAGACTCCATTAGAGGTATGGTCTGGAAAACCTGCAACTGATTATGATTCTTTGCATATTTTTGGTTCTACTGCATATTATCATGGAGTTGAATCAAATTTGGATCCACGAGGAAAGAAGGCCTTTTTATGGGATTTACTACAGGAGTTAAAGAGTATCGCCTCTGGTGTTTGGATGCAAAGAAAACCATTATCAGAAGAGATGTTACTTTTGATGATTATTCAATGTTGAATAAGGTAACACCAGACAAGATTGATTGTACTCCGCAACAGGTGGAGTTTGAGCAGATAAAGATAAGCCCAACTAGAAGTGACTCTCCGACGACAGACGAAGAGTTAAATGAGGAAGAGGTTCTGACCCAAGAACCTTCAGAACAAAGTGAATCAATTTCTGTTAATAGGCCATGACGAGTTACTCAAAAACCAGGACGGTTTGTTGACATGGCGGCCTATGCACTTCTAGTCGTAGATGATGTTCCATCCACTTTTTCAGATGTCAGTCGAAGTACTGAAAATGGAAAAAGGAGAGATGTTATGGAAGATGAGATGCAATATATTCAGAAATATGAGACATGCAAGTTGAAACATCTACGAAAAGGGAAGAAGGCTATTGGTGGTAAATGGATCTTTGCTAAGAAAGAAGGATTTCCTGAAAAATTTGATGTTCGCTACAAGGAAAAATTGGTAGTTAAAGACTACGCTCAGAAGGAAGGAGGTGATTATAATGAGGTACTTTCTCCTGTTGTAAAATACCCTTCCATTAGAATTTTATTGGCCTTGGTAGCGCAAATGAATTTGGAGCTAGCTCAACCAGATGTGAAGACCGCAGACATACACGGTCATTTGAACGAGGAAATCTACATTTATCAACAAGATGGATTCAAAGTTGCTGATAAAGAAAATTGGGTTTGCAAGTTGAACAGATCATTGTACAGGTTGAAGCAATCGTCGAGACAATGGTACAAGAAACTTGACAAGTTTATGATGGAGCACAAGTACACAAGAAGCAGATTCAGTTCATGTGTGTATTTGCGCAAATTGCAAGATGAGTCTTACATCTATCTACTCTTGTACGTTGATGATATGTTGATAGCATCAAAGAGCCAATATGAAGTTGACAAATTGAAGGCTCAATTGGGTAAAGAGTTCGAGATGAAAGACATGGAGAAAATCAAATCTAATTGTTTAGATTTGATAAACACATTCCGCGTTTGAGTCGGCGCTGAAGGGCGCCAATTGGAAGCACTGAAGAGCTACTTTTAATATTGAAGATTAGTATTTGGATATTGTGCCAATGTGGAGATTTGTTGTTTTTGGCACAATTAGAATCCCACATCGGAAGATGATGGGAGTGAAAGAAGTTTCTTAGTATATAAAAAAAACTATATTCACAATTAGCATAAATCCCACATCGGAAGATGATGGGAGTTGGGGAAGTTTCTTAGTGTATAAAAGAAACTCTCCCCTCTTTGGTTTATTGCACCCAAATTTGTATCTCTTCTTCCTTATTAATTGATATCCTTAGTGCTCGGAGACGTAGGCAATATTTTGGCCGAACTCCGTTATCAAATTCTGTTAGTGTGTTCATTCTTTTGTTTTCTTCTTTTGTGGTTCTGTCAGGGTTTTTCCCCAACAGTTCTCAGGAACGATAATCCATCAAATATTCCTCAAGAATAGCAGCTCAAATTCTATGCAGTTGAAGTTCCCCGTGAATGGAAAGGAGTTTTGCTTCGGGATGAAGGAGTATTCATTGGTCACAAGTCTCAAATTTGGGAGATTCCCTACGGTGGAAACCATTTTAAATAAAGTTAAAGAATATCCACATTTGGTTGTAAAATATTTTAAAAGTAATATAATTGTTAGAACATGAGACCTTCACTCAAGATTTGTGTCATACTCTGATAAGAAAGATGCATGGAAGTTGGGGCTGGTATTCCTAGTTTGCCATTATCTCTTTTCCCTTGACCTAAGGAGGATAATAAATATCATACTCCTCCGCATGGTCGAGGACATCGACACTTTCCTCCAATTTCATGGAGAAAGTTGTCTTTCAGAGCAAACCTGAAGGGTTTGAATAGGGACCTGAAACACTTCAGGTTGATATATCTGGACAAGAAGAAAACCATGGGTAAGAAGAAGAACGACAAGAAGGTCGATGCTTCTTATACCGTATTTGAGTTTGCACTAGCCTTCCAAGTGTGGACCTATGATGTTATCAAAAAGTTTGTCCCCAAACTTGCCTAGAGGATGCTACAAGTGCATGAGCCTGACTGCCTAAAAAAAAAGAGAGAAATTTTATTGATTGTGTTTTTGTTATTTCTTACATAAATACTCCAGTGCTTAAATAGTGAACATTACATATGCAGAAAAGGAAATGATATAAACAATAAGATCATATAATTGATTTCACATCAAATCTTTAATCAATTTGTAAATCAATTAGTCTAATTGATTTGCTACTGATAACATTCCATTCTCGGTCAATTAACAAATCAATTAGTCTAATTGATTTATTTGCTACTGACTTTCCATATTTAAAGATATTTCTACACTCCCCTCAAGTTGGGTAATAAATGTTGAGATTGCCCAACTTGCCACATACTTTCTCAAATCGACTTGGAAGAGCTTTGATTAGAATGATAGCCACCTAATAAGAAAGGCACTGGGCAGCTATGAGAGTGGAGAGGATGTTGTCGAGGAGATGAAAATGTTGATGACATTCTTTCAATTTTACTGATTCAAATTCATGATTCACTTAGTTAGAGGAGTGGCTCTTGACTCTTGGCTCTTGTCTCTTGGCTCTTGGCTCTTGGCACTTGGCTTTTGGCTCTTGGCTCTTGGCTCTTGGCTCTTGGCTCTTGGCTCTTGGCTCTTGGCTCTTGGCTCTTGGCTCTTGGCTCTTGGCTCTTGGATCTTGGCTCTTGGATCTTGGCTCTTGGCTCTTGGCTCTTGGCTCTTGGCTCTTGGCTCTTGGCTCTTGGCTCTTGGCTCTTGGCTCTTGGCTCTTGGCTCTTGGCTCTTGGCTCTTGGCTCTTGGCTCTTGGCTCTTGGCTCTTGGCTCTTGGCTCTTGGCTCTTGACTCTTGGCTCTTGGCTCTTGGCTCTTGGCTCTTGGCTCTAGGCTCTTGGCTCTTGCCTCTTGCCTCTTGGCTCTTGACTCTTGGCTCTTGGATCTTAGCTCTTGGCTCAGCTCTCGAAGTTAAAAGTGATAATTTTTGAACAGATGAAATGTTGGAAGAAATCTGTCGAGACATGAAGACGATGCTTGCCAAAAAAAAGGAAAAAAATAAATCTGTCGAGATACAAAGACGATGCTTGATATAGATTCGACGGAACTATAAAAAAAGCACTGGGATTTGTGATAAATAATAATTTTAGAGAAATATGAGATTATAGAATCATTTGAATTCTCCTTCAATGGCTATTTCCACCATTGGAGGAGGCGGCGGAAAATTGTGAACAGGTTCCTTCAAGAAGGAAAAACCTGCTCTGATACCATGTAAGAATATAGAAAGAGATTTTATTCAATAATCTTTCAATTACATAGTGCATGTCTCTTATATAGACATTAAATTAAACTTGTAAGGAAACTAATATAATATAATATAATATCGATATTATCTTACAGATATATTATCTTTATATTATATTTTCAATAATAAATATAATCAATATAATATATTGAAAATATAATATAAAGATAATATATCTGTAAGATATAATATCAATATTATATTATATTAGTTTACTTACAAGTTTAATTTAATATCTATATAAGAGACATGTACTATGTAATTGAAAGATAATTGAATAAAATCTCTTTCTATATTATTACATGGTATCAGAGCCAAAATTTTGTCCTTAAGCACAAAATATAGTCTTCCGCTGCCTCCATCAATGGTTACTTTAAGTCATTGATGGAGGGCTCAAATAAAACTCTATTACCTCATTATGTTTTTTATTTTATTTTTTTTAGTTTTATTCGCTTTCCTTAGTTCTTTTGGTTTTGAGCAAGTGGTGCCCCTGCCTCCGGATTCGGAACAACTGGTGCAACGACTTTAGCCATTTCCACACCTTCCTTTGGAACATCTAGTGTCTCGGCTTCAACCGCTTCCACACCTTTCTTTGGATTTGGCGCAACTGGAGCTTCTGCTCCTTTCAGATCTGGATTAACCAAAACAACGACTTCCATAACCTCCACTGCTTTATTAGGATTTGGATCAACCATCGCTAGTTCTTCGCCAAATCCTCCCTTTGGGATGACAACTAGTGCATCATCGTCTCCTTTTGGTGCATCTACTTTCAGATCATTTGCGACCTCAGTAGCGTTTGGATCTTCATCTACTGCTACTTTGACTAGAACACATTCTTCACGTTTGACTGCTACACCATCGTTGTTTGGGGTTTCTTCGGGTTTTTTTGAAGAGTTTCGATCCAATCTCAGCATACATCGTTTACCTGCTTCGATTGCGGGGGTGTAATAAATATAATCAATATAATTAATATAATATATTGAAAATATAATATAAAGATTATATATTTGTAAGATATAATATCGATATTATATTATATTATATTAGTTTCCTTACAAGTTTAATTTAATATCTATATAAGAGACATGCACTATGTAATTGAAAGATAATTTAATAAAATCTCTTTCTATATTCTTACACTGCCCAATGATCACTATGTAAAAATCTAGCAGGAAGAGTACTGTCTCCGATCTTCACATTGCCCTACAAGACAAGATTTTCAAAAAGATGGAAGTGTCTGAAGAGGAGAAGATCTTATATGGTGGGGAGGAGTTTGAAGATATGGGAGGTAATTTATATGATTTTTTATTCGAACTTGATTCCAGAAGGAGGAAACATGAAGAGATTAAAGATGTAGTTCTTCCCAAACCTGACATGAAGAGAAAACAAATTATTCACCCCAACACCTCTCATCCTGTTCCTACTAAACCTTCCACGAGGAGAAGAATTGCATCCCTACCCCAGCCCTAGCATCTTTTATTCTGTTGAGAGCGCCATTGGGACTCAAGTAGATGATGATGACTCTCAAATGAGCATCAACAGATCCTCAAGATGATGATGACCCTCAAATGACTCCTACAACAATAACTCCCCAGGATGGATGTACATTGAACCAATTGACGAAGGAGGTAAATAAACTAAAAACACAAATAAATCTCATAAAAGAGATATTGAACTAACTAAAAGAATAGTTTGACATATTATCAGCCACACTAGAGGAGAAACAGAGCAGGAAAAGATTGAAGGAGAAGAAGAGGAGATTGTTAAGGTGAAGGAGGAAGACAAGGATGAGGTATGTACAATTCACATTCATACTTTTTGTATATGTTCAAAAATTTTGTCTAATTTTTTGTATAATTCACATAAGATTGAGGAGAAAGATGTGGATGTGCTTGTGGAGAAGAAGAAGAATGTGAAGGTGGTGGAAATCTTGGATGTGGTGGTGGAGAATAATGAGGAAGACAAAGAGAAGATTGATGAAGACAAGGATGAGGATGCGGAGAAGGTGAATGAGAAAGACAAGGATGAAGACGTGGATAAGGTGAATGAGGAAGACAGGGATAATGATATGGTGAATGAGGAAGATTTAGAGAAGGTAAATGTGTTGATTGAGGATCTAGTGAATGAGATGGTGGAGAAAGATGTGATGAATAGTGAGAAGATTGAGGTTTGTACAATTCACGCATTTTGTCTATTTTTTTGTACAATTAACATATAAATTGATGATGTGTAGAAATTGAATGAGAAGATTGAGGATGTGGTGGAGGAAGATGTGATGAATGGTGAGAAGATTGAGGTATGTACAATTGATGCATGTTGTATAATTCATGCCTTTTGTCTATTTTTTGTAAAATTCACATAAGATTGATGATGTGCAGAAATTGAATGGGAAGATTGAGGATGTGGTGGATAAGGTGAATGATAAGGTGGAGGAAGATGTGATGAATGGTGAGAAGATTGATGTATGTACAATTCACGTCTTTTGTATAATTCACGCATGTTGTATAATTCACGCCTTTTGTCTAATTTTTTGTACAATTCACATAAGATTGATGATGTGCAGCAATTGAATGAGAAGATTGAGGATGTGGTGGATAAGGTGAATGATAAGGTGGAGGAAGATGTGAGAAATGGTGAGAAGATTGTTCAGGTATGTACAATTCACGCATTTTTGTCTAATTCACGCATTTTGTTTAATATTGATGATGTGTAGAAGTTTAATGAGAAGATTGAGGATGTGGAGAATGTGGAGGATGTGCAGAAGATGAATGATGTGGTGGATAAGGTGGAGGAGGATGTGATGAATGAGAAGCATGAGGTATGTACAATTCACGCCTTTTGTCTAATTCACACATTTTGTCTAATATTGTATTGATGATGTGCATAAGTTTAATTTAAAGATTGAGGATGTGGAGAATGTTAAGGATGTGGAGAAGGTGAATGAGAAGGATGTGGTCCTCGAGGATGAGGATATAGAGAAGGATGTGGTGCTCAAGGATGAGGATCTAGAGAAGGATGTGGTGCTGAAGGATGATGATGTGTTTGTGGACAAATAGAAGGTGCAAAAGAAGAAGGTGGACAAGAAGAAGGTGCAAAAGAAGAAGGTGTAGAAGAATGTGAAGAAGAAGGAAGAAAAAGAGGAGGAGGATGTGTTTGTGGAGAAGGTGTACAAGAAGGAGGAAGACAAGGTCGAGAAGAAGGACAAACAGAAGGTGGAGGAGGATGTGATGGAATTCAACAATACTAACAGTCCAATATAAAAGAAGGAGGTTGAGGTCGAGAAGACTATTTACTCTCTACACCGACCCTTCTGTAAAAAAAATGAGGGTCAAAGATCCAATCAATGTCGATCATTTGGTGAAATTTGATCCGGAACTGCTGGAAGAAATAATGAAAGAGTTGAGGAAAAAAATGAATTTAAAATGCTGCTCTGTAGACTATAAATTCTTCAATACAATTTTGAGGAAAGCTAAGTGGCTCAATGATGATGTATTCTTTATTATAGAGTACAATTCACGCATTTTGTATAATTCACACGTATTGTGGCATCATGCTTATTGTATAATTCACGCGTATTGTGCAGGAGATCAATGCCGCATGTTTTCTGCTAAGAAAAAGAGCAACCACTTACCCTAAGACTTACACTAAGAATTTCACAATAGCGGATTGTCATCTCACCACTATGTTTTCAATAAACTATTAAAAGTTTGCTAAGGATCCAAAAGTCTCTTCTTTTGATGAAAACTTTTATGAGTACTACTAGGGTTCGGAGGAAAGACATATGCTGATGTGGAGCATGGTTGATGACATTTACGTGCCACTCAACCTCAAAGTTCTGCACTGGGTACTGTGTGTGGTGTAACTTAGATAATTGAGAATTGACGTTTACGATTGTGATCATTCAATTTTCAAGGACGAAAAATTTGCACAATTCATGATACCCATGTGTGAAATGATTCTGTACTTTCTTCATAAAGAAATGTCTAAAGTGGAAATTGTCAAGTATCTTAAGATGACCACAAACAATTTAACATTTCATAGAATCCCACACTCAGAAGTCCCAAAAGAAAAAAACAAGTGGGGACTATGGCATATTTGTATTAATGTATATAGAGTATCTGAGTGCTAAACTTAGTCTAGAAAACGTGGTATTAGATAACATGATTTTTTTAGACAAAAGTGGGAAGTCAAGTTGTTCAACCAAATTCTAGATCCATGAATTGTTATTCTTGTATGTGATAGTCTTTTGAGTTGTTGTAATCCACGTATGTGATAGTCTTTTGAGTTGTTGTAATCCGCGTGTGTTGTTCAACCAGATAATATGTTGTAATAGTCTTTTGAGCCATTGAAACGGTATATTGACATTATTGAAACAATGTATTCACATATTTAAACACTTCTTTTTATGTCCTTTACACTTCTATATATGAAGACAAAAATTTGAGCATGGAGGTTCACATGAAATCTCTATAAGACTTCTACACATCTGGACCAACTATGAACAAACCATTCGAGACAATATCTTGATATCAATGTTTGTTGGAGCTGGTTCAAATGTGTAGAAGTCTTATAGAGAGGTAAAGTTTATGATCTATAAGACTTTTACACATTTGGATTAGCTCCCAATAGACCATTCGATAAGAAATCAAGGTTTGATATCATGGTTTGTTGGAGTTGGTTCAAATGTGTGAAAATATTATAGAGAGGCAATACGCGTGAGTTATTGCAATACGTGTTAGTTATTACAATCCCCGTGAGATCTTCTTTTTATGTCATTTTTATGCAATACGCGTTAGTTGTTGGAGCTGGTGATGATGTGTGAAAATTTTATAGAACAGAGGATTATTGTAATATGTGTGTGTTGATGATACGCATATTACAACAATAACTCACGTATATGAAAATACACGTGAGTTATTAAAATATGCGTGAGTTGATGATACACATATTACAACAATAACTCACACATATTTTCATATACGTGAGTTATTGTTGTAATACGCATATTATAATAACTATCACATATTGTAATATGTGTGAGTAATTGTTGTAATATATGAAAAGGATGGTGTTTTTATTACTTTGCAAAACATTCTCTCTTTACCAAGAAAAATAATAACACTAAAATGATATATTGTGCTCTTGTAACTCAAGGTTGGCTCTATTTAACGTACATTAAGATACGTATATAGTGATGCTTATAATCAGATATTAAGGATTAACTGGCAGCTCAAAAGAAGATGAGACTCCTATTTCCTTGTTAAATTCGAAGCTTCCATGCACACAACTACCTCCAGCATCATCCACAGAAAGACTTTCACCATTTGTTAGCCTCATCCTTTTCATCTACGGACTTAGCCTCATCAATGCTATGGTGAAATATGTGGCATTTGAACACTAAGAGCCACTATTTGAAGTACACTTAAAACATTATGTTCCATCAAAATCTACAAAAATTAACACATATTTTATATAATACAATTATTCAACAACATTAGTTCCATACAATATAATTATTCATACAACATTGTCTTAAGGAAATGCCATACATGAAATTGGGAAGGGGAAATCATAAAAATACAATTATTCAACATTAAGAGGACTTAAGGAAATGTCACACATGAAAGTACTAATTCATGTTCAAGCTAAAGACTCGTGCTGCTGAGATGATGCTCTTACAGTAGATGGTGCATACATCACTAATTTGCATGTTTCCTTGTTATGACCTTGACCACCACATTAGCTGCATCGTCTGTGGACCTTACGGGGCTCACCTTGAGATGACCTATGCTTTATTTTTGGCCGCCATTTCTTCACCTTAAGAGGTAGTGACTTTAGGCACACTCGTTGCTTCATATTTTCGAAAATATCCCAAGCGTCTTCATGACAAGTTGGATAACATGTCTCCACATATACATTCAACCACGATTCAGTTGAGTAATACCTGAAAAAGATAACGATTAAAAATGTGAGCAATTGGTTAGATAGATTAAAGATAACGATTAATATGTGAACAATTGTTATCTTGAGCAGAAGTCACATGGATCCAATTTTCGAGTACGGGCAAAAGCCAAAGCATGAGTACAAGGAAGACTAGATACATCAAATACCATACAACTACAAGTCATTCCTTTTAAATCAACTTTGAAATCAGATTCACTGTCATGTACATAAAACCCGAATTAGTTAAGTGGATCAACATTATATAATTCGGTCTTCTCAGCTTGCTCACGTAAGAACTTTTCATAATTTTGAGATAAACATTCTATGTGATTGGAAGTTTTTTCTTATATTGTGAATCTTAAATAGTCAGCTAAGGTTATTATGAGATACTTTCTAGCATTCCTACTTTAACTATTAAATCTCTCGGTATAATTGTTTGTCATTTGATTGTATCGTTTACCAGGAAAAAAATGCACGACTCCATCTCTCCATCTCAATATTTACCAAATAAACAACAAGACAAGGGTCCTTAGTCTCGATCTTGTCAAAATGCCGATTAAACATTAAGACGGTGTATGCACGAGAAGCCAAATCAAGTGTGGTAGTGATCACTTTTAAATTTGGCCATAATATTGATATTGATGTGGTATGTGCATGCACCGTGATATGCTTCTGGAAAAATTGAGTACAAAGCATTAGAAATACTTGGGTGTTTATCGGATACGAAGACGAGATTCAGGACTGATCCAATTTCCACTCTTAGTTGTTGCATGAAATATGTCTAGGAGTTATTATTCTCTAAATCAACGACGCCAAAAGCAACAATATATAGTTGTTCATTTGCATCCAATGCTATAACCACCAATAGTTGATCTCCAATATTGTGCTTAAAAAAATTGGCATCGACGCACAATACAGGATGGAAACAGGTTCTGAAACTCCTAATTAAAACGCCTAGGGACATGAACATATACCTGAAATGGTCGAGTTCATCTGTCTGGATGTCTATAATCTATTATGGTACCCGGATTATTCATCTCCAACATTACATGAATGATGACAATTACCATGGAAATCCTCTACAGTTCCTCGCACCGCCATTAGAGCCTTTTCCCTAGACCTCCAAGCCTTATTATAACTCATCTTTATTTCATAACTACTCTGCATGTCTTCCATTATTTTCTTAGTCATGTGGTCATTGTGATGGTCAATGTACTTGCTATTCATGCATTCCCCAATAACCTATGATGATGTTTGCCTTTCATTCTCTGACCTCGTCACAATTGAACATGTATAATCTTTTACAAATTACCGAATCTCAAACATCTCCGAAGATTTTCCTTTCACAGCACACAATCTCCACTTGCAATTCTGATCCAAACATTTCACATACCAAAGTTCTTTTTTTGATTTCTCCACTTTGAATTCAAAATGATTAGCCATCGCATATTTATGTAATCTCAGTTGAAGTTCTTTTTTATTTTCAAATAACGTACTGACTTCCAATCCGAATTCGCAAGTTAATATCTCAAGTATCGGATTTTCACTGCTTGATATATTACTAGCAACTCAATCACTGCAGCTTGGTTGAGTCCTAATAAACCAAGCACTGCTTGGTTGGGTAATATGAAACAAATCATCAACCCTCTCATTCAGACACAAACATGGTTCTTCTTCAATGTCATTTTGAGTTTCAAAGACAACCTCCTACTGCTGAAACTTTGGGAATACGTCAGGATCATCAATTTCTGGAACCACTACACTTTCTTGAGTTGGGTTTGTTGGGTTTCTAGGTAGTGAATTCTCTACTAAAGAAACACACAGTGTAGTGCGATGGTGGAGTGATATATACGTTTCAAGTAAAAAAAAGTTCACATCCATATCTTGTTTGATATTAGTTATTTAGAAAAATTTGTCATCCATACCCGAAGTATTATACATGGTTTGAAATAGGGCTGCAAATGAGTCAAGCCACTCGTGAGCTACTCGCGAGCCGCTCGGTCAAAGCTCGACTTGAGATTGACTTTAATCGAGTTCGAGCCGAGCTCGAGCCGACTTGTTTAATATTCGAGTCGAACTCGAGCTCATATAATGCTTGTTCTATGGCTTGTCGAGCTTTTTCGAGCCTCATAATATAATATATTTTTTATTTATTTTTAATATTAAAATTTAAAACAATATTTTTTCTCTTTCCTCCTCTTTTTTCAAAGCCCATATAATAGGCCCAATCCATATTATTATATTATCTAAAGCAAAACCCTAATTTCAATCTACATAAATCTTCATCTTTTTTTCTTCTCTCTCTTTCGTCTTCACAATTTCTTCTTCTTCATCGCCATTTCATATTCTTCTTCAAGCATTTCATCTTATTCTTTTTCACCATTTCATCTTTTTTTTTTCTTTTTCGTCCTTACTATTTCTTTCACTCATTGATAATAGGTTGATTCTATTTTTCATATTATCTATTATCTACAATATTTCTCTCATTCATTCACAATGCTTACAGATGTATAATGAAAAACTAATGCTTATAGGATGAATATAGAAAAACACTAATATATATATATATATATATATGAGTTTATATAAAATGATTTTCAATTTATATTATGGTTGGATTAATGATAGAAAAAATGTGTAAATAAAGATATAATAATTAGTATATAATATTATATAATATCGAAAGATATAAAAATTGTTAATATATTATATACAATAGTGAAAGAGATAAAAAAATGTTAAGATATTATATATAATAAAAATTAAAAAAATGTTAGTATATATTTTATATATTATATGAAGGGATAAAAGAATTATAGTATATATATTATAATTAATATGTTAGGAGAAAAAATGAATTTATAAGATTAATAGTATATTATAATATATATATAAAAAATTAGTAGATTCTAGCTATAAATAAGTTTATAAATATTTTTTTGGCAGTATCTACTCCTTAATATATAAGTTAAATTTTAGATATTTTTTAACATGTATTTTTATATTAATTATTTTTAAGCTTAAACGTTTTATATTTTTGACTGTAGGTAAGTACTTGTGTTATACTTGAAGAACAAACTTAAAAAAGATTAATATATTGATTCTTCAAACAATTTATATTATTTTGTACTTTAATTTTAAAATTTTATATTTTAGAATTTTGATTATTAATGGTGGTTTGATGTTTTTAAAGTTTGGACTTTAGACTATCATTTTTGAAATTTTGAATATTTATGATTGTTTAATATTTTATTTTGAAATATAATGTTTTAAATGTTGAATATGTATGAAAGTTTGATATTTTCATTTTGAAAATAAATTTTAGTTTGGGTTTGGGTTTGAGTTTGAGTTTGAGTTTGAGTTTGAGTTCGAGTTCGAGTTCGAGTTCGAGTTCGAGCTCGAGTTCGAGCTTCAGTTTGAAAATTTAATTTTAGTTCAAACTTTTCGAGTCGAGCCGAGCTTGTAGGTTAATAGTCGAGCTCGAGTTCGAGCTCAAATTTATAAACTCGTTCGAGCTCGAGTTCGAGTCGAGCTAATAAATACTAAATCGAGTCGAGCTCGAGTTCAAGCTGGTTCGAGCTCGACTCGGCTCATTTGCAGCCATAGTTTGAAACAATAAATCATATCTATATTTATCAAGATTAGTAGCAACATATATTGAAAGGATCGGTGGCACCGATAGAGACAGGGGGTCTAACTATTGATGACAACTTCTGGAAAACGGTTTGATAGAAATCATGTTAAGGATTTATATCGTTTTCTATTCTTCGCAAACCTTTGCAAACTCTTGAAGCGATTCAAGTGCGGAAACGTTTGCTTGGGTTTGAAGTTAAGAACGAATGAAATAATGAAGAACAGAATGAAAATGACACAGCAGGTTGTTTATGGATGTTTGGAGCAAACTCTCCTACGTCACCCCTTCTTCCAACCACCGGAAGGATTCACTATACTTTTCTTTGAATTAAATACAGTTTCAATGCTAGCTAACGGTTGAACAGAACAAACTTTGTTCAACTTATAGTATATTGAAGGATATCACTCAACTAGACAATACTTTGATTCTTTCTCTCTCTTGATGTACAAAACTTAGTAAACAAGTAAACAATTCGTAAGATAGCGTGTGAGTCCGGAAGCTCGTTCGTTGTCTTTGAGGATCTTTAAATAGAGAACAAATACCAACGGTCGAATCTTCTGCATTGAAACGTAGAAAGCACCCATTGGAAAGACTCCATAGTACACAGATACAACAGACTCTGTGAACAAAGATCGTGCCTGTACCAATCTGGTAGTGCGCCGAATATTCTTCTAGAATTGTCATGCAAGGAACAAGTAGTGAAAAGAATATTTACTTACGTGACATTCATTCATTGGATTCAACTAGCTGTCGTACTGATATGCACGGATTAGTGGAGTAGAAGTATCGTACAACTATTTGATCGTGGGTGGACGGATGCTGACTTCAAGTAACTGCTGAAACGAGGCATTAGACGTGCTCCATTAGACTGTCAATTCTAATGAAGTTAGATGCCCTCGTCTAATAGCAGGATCCATTAGACCACCAAGTCTAATGGAGTTAGACGGCACGTCTAACTACGTGTCCCTTCAGACTAGCCTAAAGAAGTTAGACTCCCTGCGTCTAACTTTCATCTATTAGACTACACGTCTAACTACGTGTCTGTTAGACTGCACGTCTAACCACGTATCTGTTAGAACGTACGTCTAACTACGTGTCTGTTAGACTGCACGTCTATCCACGTATCTGTTAGATAGTACGTCTAACTACGTGTCTGTTAGACTGCACGTCTAACCACGTATAAGTTAGACTGCACGTCTAACTACGTGTCTGTTATACTGCATATCTAACCACGTATCTGTTAGATTACATGTCTAACTACGTGTCTGTTAGACTGCACGTCTAACCACGTATAAGTTAGACTACACATCTAACCACGTATAATTTAGACTGCACGTTTAACCACGTGTCTGTTAAATTGCACGTCTAACCACGTATCTGTTAGAATGCACGTCTAACTATGTATTTGTTAGACTGCACGTCTAACCACGTATAAGTTAGACTACACGTCTAACCACGTGTCTGTTAGACGGCACGTCTAACCACGTATCTGTTAGACTGCACGTCCAACTACGTGTCTGTTAGACTGCACGTCTAACCACGTATAAGTTAGACTGCACGTTTAGCTACGTGTCTATTAGACTGCACGTCTAACTAGCCGTACGTCTAACAACCAACACGTCTAATGAACCTAATTCAAGCTAAGTCTAACTTAACACGTTTTGATGCACCTGCACAAAAACAATTAGACGCCTTAGTTTCATTCTTATTTAAGTTTTACACAAGTTTATCATCAAAATATCGTTAGTCAAAATAATTTGACCCAACATAGATCATATCAACTAATTCGGCATATGTAGAATTTAGGGGAACATTCAAACCTCTGGTTGACTTTGGAACAAATTGAGTAAAATCATCCGTAATTTTTCACTCTCCATCAAAATAAAGAATTACTTGAGCTGCAATTGAAAATAGTTCAGCAATAAATATATGCGTGTTAGGATCGGGGACGCCCTTGGAGGACCGGAGTGTTTTCCGGTTTCGGTAAGGGTGGCCGCTTACAACACACACACTTTTTGGTGATAGTCCGGTTAGAGACTAAAACCGCTCTTAACACTACACAGATTGTCATAGACTCTTGAACCGAGTTCAAGTGCGGAAATGTCCGTTTCAATCTGAAGCAACGAATACGATTCAGATGAAGTTTATGAGGAGTCGGTTTAAGGATATGAGTGACCGGTTTAAGGCGTATGATTAGTTTGAGGTTAGGTAAAGTAAATAAAAGCAAAGGAAAGAACACGAGACAAGGATTTGTTTATGGATGTTCGGAGCAAACCCTCCTACGTCACCCCTTCTTCTCAGGTTATGAGAAGGATCTCCACTAACTCTTTAGAGTTACAACAATACCTCCGGTCGAGCCCAACTTCGCTACTCGCCGGTTACACCAAACTCACTCTTTGATGTAATACAACTCAACACAACAACACACAAAAAAAAGCTTCCGGTTTTAGGCAAACCGGTTTTTGGAATATATGACTTTATCTCTCTAACTTAATGATTTTCTTAAAAAGATGTGATTGATATTTTTCGTTTGATCACTGCTACATTAAATGAAGACGTCTCGTCTTCCTTTTATAGCTGAGAGGACACAACGGTCATATTTTCTCTCTCCTGGTAATGATCAAGAGGCTTGCACGCCTTCCCTCTTGGACAGATCAATTCGGACACATGGCAGACATGCGCTTTAGCCGGTTTGCATGTTGGACACATGGCAGACATGCACTTAGCCGGTTTGCATTTTGGACACATGGAAGCTCTTAGCCGGCCGCCTGACAGCTACCTGCTGCCTGGAGATTGCTTCTGGATTTGGACAAGCATGCCTGACAGCTACCTGCTGCCTGGAGATTGCTTCTGGATTTGGATTACTCATTTAATAACCGAAGTTTGACAGCATTTAATCAACCGGAACATTTATGACTGAGCGGCTGCAGTTAATCAACCGGAGCATTTATGACTGGGCGGTTGCACTTAATCAACCGGAACATTTATGACTAAGCGGCTGCAGTTAATCAACCGGAACATTTATGACTGAGCGGCTGCAGTTAATCAACCGGAGCATTTATGACTGGGCGGTTGCACTTAATCAACCGGAGCATTTATGACTGGGCGGTTGCATTAAGTGTCGGTTGACCAATCCGGTTTGACTGAACTTTACTGACCGGTTCCGGACTCCTTGACTGAACTCCGGTTGACCAACCGGTTGACTGAACTTCTTGGACAAACCGGTTGCGGTTGCTTTTACTTCAAACCGAAGTCAAACAACCGGAACGGTATATATATTTCCAACCGAATGGATTTTGCTCAATTTCCCTGAAACAGCAAAACTTTAAATATTATTTGCAGCCAGTGGGATTTGATCCCTGGTCACCTGTGTGACAGGCAGAGGCATTTACCACTACGCTACAACAGCTTCTTGTTATATTTAAACCAGTTAATATATTTGATATAACTTAGCGGTTTAACATATATTTTTCATAAGTTATAACAATTATTTTCTAACCGGTTTAAAATTAATCTACTTAATTTTTCTATCAATTTCTCCCTTTTTGATTATTTAGAATAAATATTCAAAACTTGTAATGTGTGGCCGGTTTTGAGAAAATTAACTTACTTAATTTTTCTATCAATTTCTCCCTTTTTGATTATTTAGAATAAATATTCAAAACTTGTAATGTGTGGCCGGTTTTTAAAAAATCTTATATTTGTTTGGCCGGTTTTAAAGAACTTACACTTGTTTGGCCGGTTTTTGAAGAACTTACACTTGTTTGGCCGGTTTTTGAAGAACTTACACTTGTTTGGCCGGTTTTTGAAAAACTTACACTTGTTTGGCCGTTTTTTTTTTTTTTTTTTTTTTTTTGGAAAAACGGTTTCGTTTAAAGAATTTTTTTTTTTTAACAAATTTTCTTCAAATTTTGTAATCTAACAATCCTAAAATATTTCTAAGGGAAGAAAACTTAGACTCAAGAAGTGGCTTTGTGAGGATGTTAGCCACTTCATTCTTGTTCCCTTCAAATGATGTGTTCGTCAGCAGCCGGCTGTCCGGATGCCATGCTATCTCTTCCAAGCTTCTGTCTTGATTTACCTGCATTTATAGACAATAAAGAATCTGGTCCCCATTTTTCTTTGGGTCCGTGGCTTATTAGTCCCTTGGGAATCCAGACTTTAATAAGTCGGATAACTTTCCCGGTTATGGTTCTAATTACTTTTCCGGTGCTTGGCTTGACATCTTTCTGTTGTCCTAAGAGTGCCTTATTTTGTGGGTGTGTATCGGTTTGTTTACCTGCTGGCCGGTTGGCTTTCCTTCTCTCAGGATGAAGCCATTTTTCCGAGTCAGTTGGACTTACATATTTTATTTCTTTTTCCGGTTTTAGATCACATTCTGCCTCGTTTTCAGTTGATGAACTCTTGACAAATCTTATGAAAAGAAGATTGTCTTTTGTGAGTTTCATCCCGTTGGAATGCTTGTGAGTGGCGGATTTGTTATAACCAATACCAAATTTACATTTGGGATGTCTTTGGTAATTAGACATCTGGCTTACCGCTTCACTAGATCTTTTCCAAGAAGCCGTGACATATTTGATTCTCTCATTTTCTTCGGTTAACGATTGGACTGTCTCCTTGAGCTTCTCATTCTCTAAGGATAGTCCAACCGGTTCGTAAGTCTCGGTTCCGCTTGGCTCACCAGCGGTACCACTTGACTTTCCGGTTTCATATTTTGTTTGGGTCGGTATTAAAACAGCCAATTTTTTGAACTCATCGACCATGTCGTTGAGTGCAATAACTAAGTCTTCTTTAGTAAATTTTTCAGAAGAAAAGTCGAATACCTTAGATTCTTTCTCCGCCATGAAGCATGCATCAACTTTATCATCGCCGTCGCTGGATGATGAGTCGTCCGAATCACTATCGTCCCATGTTCTCTTCCTTTCAATAGCTATCAGAGCCTTCTGCTCTTTCCGGTTCTCCTTTATTTGGTCGCTTTCCTCACACAGTTGGATCAACTTCTCCCAAATTTCTTTAGCAGAAGAGCACAACTTGATCTTACTAAACATGTTTTTGTCCAACGACTTGAACAAAATGTTTTTGGCAACATTATCCAAGTTATTCATCTTCTTATCTTCCGTCGTCCATTTGTATCTTGGCTTATCAATCTTTATCGGGCCATCGGTAATAACATACCACATGTCATCGTCTTGTGAGGCCAAATGCACTTCCATCCGTATCTTCCAATCAACATATTCTTCGATGCAGAACATGGGGGGCTCGTTGATGAAAGACATGATGGTATTCGGTTGCTTGAGTGTTAAGATCCTCGCTCTGATACCACTTGTTAGGATCGGGGACGCCCTTGGAGGACCGGGGTGTTTTCCGGTTTCGGTAAGGGTGGCCGCTTACAACACACACACTTTTTGGTGATAGTCCGGTTAGAGACTAAAACCGCTCTTAACACTACACAGATTGTCACAGACTCTTGAACCGAGTTCAAGTGCGGAAATGTCCGTTTCAATCTGAAGCAACGAATACGATTCAGATGAAGTTTATGAGGAGTCGGTTTAAGGATATGAGTGACCGGTTTAAGGCGTATGATTAGTTTGAGGTTAGGTAAAGTAAATAAAAGCAAAGGAAAGAACACGAGACAAGGATTTGTTTATGGATGTTCGGAGTAAACCCTCCTACGTCACCCCTTCTTCTCAGGTTATGAGAAGGATCTCCACTAACTCTTTAGAGTTACAACAATACCTCCGGTCGAGCCCAACTTCGCTACTCGCCGGTTACACCAAACTCACTCTTTGATGTAATACAACTCAACACAACAACACACAAAAAAAAAGCTTCCGGTTTTAGGCAAACCGGTTTTTGGAATATATGACTTTATCTCTCTAACTTAATGATTTTCTTAAAAAGATGTGATTGATATTTTTCGTTTGATCACTGCTACATTAAATGAAGACGTCTCGTCTTCCTTTTATAGCTGAGAGGACACAACGGTCATATTTTCTCTCTCCTGGTAATGATCAAGAGGCTTGCACGCCTTCCCTCTTGGACAGATCAATTCGGACACATGGCAGACATGCGCTTTAGCCGGTTTGCATGTTGGACACATGGCAGACATGCACTTAGCCGGTTTGCATTTTGGACACATGGAAGCTCTTAGCCGGCCGCCTGACAGCTACCTGCTGCCTGGAGATTGCTTCTGGATTTGGACAAGCATGCCTGACAGCTACCTGCTGCCTGGAGATTGCTTCTGGATTTGGATTACTCATTTAATAACCGAAGTTTGACAGCATTTAATCAACCGGAACATTTATGACTAAGCGGCTGCAGTTAATCAACCGGAACATTTATGACTGAGCGGCTGCAGTTAATCAACCGGAGCATTTATGACTGGGCGGTTGCACTTAATCAACCGGAACATTTATGACTAAGCGGCTGCAGTTAATCAACCGGAACATTTATGACTGAGCGGCTGCAGTTAATCAACCGGAGCATTTATGACTGGGCGGTTGCACTTAATCAACCGGAGCATTTATGACTGGGCGGTTGCATTAAGTGTCGGTTGACCAATCCGGTTTGACTGAACTTTACTGACCGGTTCCGGACTCCTTGACTGAACTCCGGTTGACCAACCGGTTGACTGAACTTCTTGGACAAACCGGTTGCGGTTGCTTTTACTTCAAACCGAAGTCAAACAACCGGAACGGTATATATATTTCCAACCGAATGGATTTTGCTCAATTTCCCTGAAACAGCAAAACTTTAAATATTATTTGCAGCCAGTGACAGGCAGAGACATTTACCACTACGCTACAACAGCTTCTTGTTATATTTAAACCAGTTAATATATTTGATATAACTTAGCGGTTTAACATATATTTTTCATAAGTTATAACAATTATTTTCTAACCGGTTTAAAATTAATCTACTTAATTTTTCTATCAATGCGTATTGTAATGTTCTGTTGTTGTTTCACTAACAATTTTTACTTACTTCTTTTGTTGTTTTTTTAAGATGGCGTCAACCATAACCGAGGAGGAGTTTCCTGCTAGGGTATCAGGGAAATCCAATGCAGCAACTTTCCCAAAAGTTTGCTGCAATGGATCTAATGGATAGGAGCCCTCTATCCAATAGGTCCATTGAAGCAAACTTGTGGACAATTCTTGACACATTATATTTCCATAAAACCTAGTAAGAAACTCCTCCTCAGTGAGCAATACGCGCGATTGAGCAACAATACGCGTGAGTGACATATGTATTTGTTCATAACATAGTATTCATTCACATTTAGGAGTTATCAAATTACTAACTAAGAATATAACCTAGCTATACTATAACCAACCTAGTGTTTATAATCACTAACTAAAAAATAATCAAATCAAATAACATAAAATAAACATACCCATTTGAGTACGAAAAGTCGTGGGTCTTCAAACGAAGAGGTCGTGGTCTTCAGCTGCTGGTCGTGGTCGTGTCAAAGGGAGCGGGAGGGAGTGACAGGGTTTCGTGGGTTAGAGAGAGTCGTGAATAAATGAGGGCAAAGTTTATATACTACAAAATACGCGTTTACCACATCTGCATTTCAAGTAAAACGCATGAGTTATTATACGCATATTACATGAAATGCGGATATTGTAAAACGCGTATAATGAAAATATGCATTTTACAATATCCGCGTTTCATGTAATACGCGTTTTACATGAAACATCACATTGCGTTAATGAGCAGTAAGTAGGCGCGAGATGGACAAAACGAACATTTCACAGGACAAGGACAATGACAAGTTTATGAAACATGGTCATTTTTCGAAATAGTCCCATTCCAACAAATTTCCCCCAATAATAGTTGAATACACATTGATTGAGCTACTAGTTAGAAAGTTTGATTAAATGCTGTATAAATAAAATTCTAATCAATTTTAATCCCAAAATTCTAATCAAGTTATGATAATTATTACTTAAAAAAAATGATTGATTATGTTTACTAAAATCCATTTGATTTTTGCTCAAAAAATAGTCTGATTAAGGAATCTCCCACCTTAGCATTCTTATAAGAAGGATTGAAATTGGCTCTTCTGGCTTGAAGAATCGGAAAAAGAGCTCTTCCTCTCAAACTTGCTTCAACTAGGTCTTTTCTCTTAAGAGCTTCATAAACTTCCGATGTTTTGGCCCATTTCAGGACTCTCTTTTCATTGCTTACTAGCTTCAACCATTGAATTCTTATGCCTTTACCATTGATGACCTCATCATACTTAATAGACATTCTGTTCAAGACCCAAGTATCAAAGATCTCGATTGTTAGATAAAATTAGATCGGTTAAATAAAACTTAACAAAAACAAATCTCTTGTGCAGGAACATGCAAAGAATCGAACCGGTCAAAGAACTCAACCGGTTAAGAAACTCAACCGGTCAAGCAATCAAACCGACCAAAAACATGACCGAACAAGAAAGACAAGATCGGTCAAATCAGAAGGACATAATCAATTAAACAGTCGGTCAATCAGAAGCCATGGAAAAACTGGAAGTCATCCGGTTAACATAAATAACCGACCAGCATAAAAAGACACTTCGGGTATCTGTTGAGAATGATACCGAAGGAACAGATTGAGTATTGCCATATTCATACAAGTCTGAGGAAAGTCTGCAGGCTGCAGAAGATCGTCCTACAAGATCTTTCCACTCCAGGATAAATCAGAAAGGCAATCTTCCAGGTACATGCAACTATCCAACCGACAGTTGCCATATTGAGTAAAAGACAAACCTAGCCGGTTTGACCTACAAACTAAAGACTAGACCGCCAAGTCTGAAGACTAGACCTCCAGGTCTGAATCAATGAACCTCTGCTCAACCAATCAGATTTAAGGAAATGAAATGTGACCGTTGGCACATTTCACCTATAAAAGAAGGAGCTGAAGAGGAATAAATGCGGGTTACAAGTTCTGAATTTTCTACAGCCTAAGAAAAGGATTGTGTTCTATCTCTAGAAAGCTTAAGCGCTTATTTGAAGTGTATTTACAATTTTGGTTAAAATTGTACGGGTGTTATCGAGCAGGAAATAAGTCTCGATCGGATTGTGTGTGTATTCCTTAGTGAATATCCTTCTCGCGGTTTCGAGAGGAAGGGGTGACGTAGGAGTTTTATCTCTGAACATCCATAAAAACATGTCTTGTTATTTACTTTCCGTCTGCTTTACTTTCTAACCGATCTGCACTAAATACAACTCTAACTGACTCAACATCACTTAAACCGACTCACTGAATCCCAAAACTGACCCAGCAAATTCCAAACTTGTCCTATTCAAATCCGGTTTTGCCTATCTCGAGTGTGTGCTGCTTCAACCTGAAACAAACCACTTCCGCGCTTGAACTCCGTTCAAGGGTTTGTGACAGTTTGTGTAGTATTGAAACCCCGATGTTAATCTCTAACCAGATTAATAACCACCCTTTGAGTGAAAGGCGCTAACCGGCCAACCCCGGTTCCCCAGCCTCGATCTAGATCCTAACATCGATCTTTTCAACAACAATTATATTCGCCTGATCCATTATAAGGTTGAAAATGCAGGTTGCTTAAGAAATTTCCTCATTAGGATCGGTTGCAACATCCTTCCCTTTTCCAATAACCTCAACAGGCTTTGAAGTAGGCCTTAGTTCCCCAATCGTGATTCCAGCCGCTTGTCTGGTGGCTCGCATAATTTCGTGAGAAGAAAGAGGTTTAACAAAGAGTCCTGGCGTGGGTTCTGACTGAACAAGCTTTCCAGTCATTACAGACTCTGTTGGGACAAGATTGAGAATATGAGGCTCTTTGACTGGCAAAGAAAGAGCATTTTCAGATGCATCACAAGCAACAAGGGTATGATCTGTATCTTGTTCTGGTTCAAGAGACACTGTAGCATCAACAGTTATAAGATCAGATTGACGGACATGAGATGGAATCGTGTCAAAATTTTTAGTATTTGGACCAATTGGCTCAACAGTTAGCCCGACAGCAGATTCCTCAACAGGAATAAAAGCAGACTTATCTAGTTCCAATATAGGAACATTAAATTTAGGCACTTCGGCCTGAGATTGGGAAGGGTTACCTTTGATGATGCTTTTACAGACTTAAACTCCCTGGGCGCCTTTGATTTATCTCCTCATGACATAGAGGACTTGGAGGGCTTTCTTAACTAACTCACAGGTTGAGACAGGGGAGACATGGGAATATCAACACGTTCGACGGGACCTTGCCTAACTCTGGAATCTACTATTCCAAAGTCCTTCTTCGAAGAACTCTTAATACTAGTGGAACTAGCCCTTGATTCATTGACAATTTTTTATCTTTTGGCTCTTGCAGACAAGATGGAAGCCGCTGGATGTTTGGAACGAGTAACAAACCTTCCTCCTATCTGTTGGCTTGATGCTCCTGAGAGCGATTCCTTGTTATTCTTGATTAATAGTTGAGCACAGGTTCAAGTACAAAGTTGAGGCCTAGTTGACTTGAATTCCTTTAGAAATAGCCGACATATAGTCAAAACGGTCTCGATTCTACAGATGGAAAGAACCGGCCTTCCCTTGAAGCGCTTTAGCCACCACATCATTCAACAAAATAAACTGGGGTTTGAGAGCCTTCTTACTCCCGTTAAGTCGAATCATCGAGCCGTTGGCTAAGAAAACCGTCTTCATTTCTACCGTGACTTCAGATGGCAGATTCAAGTTGAAAGTGTGCCCCTCCGACAGAAGTTCGAAGCACTCCGCATAGGATGCTTCGTTGAATGAAACTTCTGTATCATACACCATTGCAGTAATGGAATCACCGACCATCGTCGCCGATTTGAACTCCCTAACTTCTTTTTCGTGGAATATGAACGGCCCGCCAAGGTATTTTCCGAGACCGGAATATTCAAGGGATCGAAACATATCGACTACCTCTTGTTGATCGAACGTGTAAACGAAAGGAAAATCAAACTGAAGAATACAATTACCAAGCGTGATTCTCTTGTTTCCCATTCTGAAAGAAGACGAACAGACACAAGATGAACAAGGGTTTCTTAGAGAGAAAATCGAACAAATTTAGGGTTCTTAAGAGATTTTGAGAGAGAAAAACCTTTTTCAATCTCATGTAGAATGTCCTTATATATACTCCCAAGAGTCGCATAGTATAACCGTCATATTTCCTAGATGTTCGGGCCCATCAATTAATATTAGACGTCCTTTCCAAAAAGTCATCATTAATTTGGGGTATATTAGTCATTCTCTCTTAACTTGAAAGACACGTGTCTTCAAGGTATTCGGAGATGACTATGTTATTGTTTGAGCGGGAAAATTAAATATCACATCACGTGGAACTACTGTCCTTGATCGGTCTACTACACACGCATGGGTCTATTAGACGCAAGCGTCTAATCACGTGTCTTATAAACGTCTAACGTCTATTAGACGTCGACGTCTAATTACGCATGAACATCACGTATTAGACGTGTGTTTGGTTAGATGTGAGCATCCAATTTCTCTTATCATAAAAACATCTAACATCTATTAGATGTATACGTCTAACCACATATGTTATTAACCAGGATACGCAGACTTAGATGCATAGTGTTAGATAAATTCATACCGGTTCAAATAAACCTAACTTAAACAAACTTCCTATGCAGGAACGAGGAACCGGACCAGATGAATAAGAAAAAAAAAACAAATGAAGTAACCGAACCGGTCAAGGTACCAAACCGATCAAGCATACCTAGAACGTGACCAAGGAAGGATCGGCCAAAGCTCAAACAGCCGATCAATCCACAAGACTAACATAACCGGAATAAGCCCGGTCACTTCACTATCAAAAGATATTCGGCCAAGTCAAGTGGCCAACCTAGGCCAAGTCAAGAGGCCGACCTGCACAAGAAGACACTTTGGGTATCTGTTGAGAATGATACCAAAGGAACAGACTGAATACTTCCATATCCATGCAAGTCTGAGGAAAGACTGTAGGCTGCAGAAAACAGTACTACCGAATCCTTCTACTTCGGGATAAGCCAGAAAGGAAATCTTCAAAGTACAGACAACTGTCCAAGCAGACAGTGCCTATATCAAGTAAAAGACAAACCCAGCAGGTTTGCTTTACAGACCGGCAGGTCTGAAACAGGATGCCAGGTCTGAGATTGACCGTCAGGTCTGAGGAGAAGACCGCAGGTCTGAGACACTGAATCACTGCATCTCTGATCAGCCAATCAGATTCAAGGCTTCGAAATATGATCGTTGGCATATTTCACCTATAAAAGGAGGCAGTTGCAGAAGAGTAAATGCGGGGACATCAAGCGGACATTAAGGCAGTTACTAAGCGAGAAAAACATTGAGATAACTAAAGCCAAGTGCATTTACTACAAGTGATAACAGTGTGGTATTCTAAGAAAGCCTAAGTGCTAGATTCTGAGTGTGTGTGCTACAATTTCAGTGAGAATTGTAAGAGTGTTATCGAGCAGGAAATAAGTCTCGATCGAATTGTATTTGTATTCCTTAGTGAATATCCTTCTCGCGGTTTCGAGAGGAAGGGGTGACGTAGGAGTTTTATCTCCGAACATCCATAAAATCTGTTGTGTTATTTACTTTCTGTTGGCTTCCTTACATAACCGACTAACTCAATCATACCACTCCAAACCAACTTCATACTGACAATACCGAATATCCAGATAACCGAAACCGACCCACCATTCTTCAAATCTCCATCATCCGAAACCGATTCCGCCTATCATACACGTGTACCGCTTCAACTTGAAAGCAAACCTCTTCCGCGCTTGAACCTAGTTCAAGGGTTTGTGACAGGTTGTGTAGTATTGAAACCCCGGTGTTAATCTCTAACCGGATTAACCACCACCCTACGAGTGAGAACCGCTAACCGGTCCAACCCCCGGTCCACCAGCGGCGACCTAGATCCTAACAATTGGTATCAGAGCAGTTAGTTTCAATACTCAAGCAAACATGTATCAGGATAGGCCTCCAATGCTAGAAGGTGATGATTTTGCCAACTGGAAGGCACGGATGCATCTACATCTAGTCACCTTGGATGATGAAATGGAGTCCATTCTAACCGAAGGACCGATATTCATTGATAAAGATAGAAAAGAATGGACGGCTGAAGATAGGAGAAGGAACAATCTGGACAACCATGCAAGAAACCGGATCTCCAATAGCGTGGACAGAAATACATACTACAAGATCAGAGACTGCAAAACCGCGAAGGAGACTTGGAACACGGTCATCCAGATCTTTGAGGGAAATGAAAGAACAAAGGAGAACAAAATAATGGTGGCCACACAGAGGTTTGAAAGCATCAAAATGAAACCAGGGGAAACTATGAAAGAATACAGTGACCGATTCACTGGTGTATTAGATGAGTTAGCAAATCTGGGCAAGAAGTACGACAACAAAGAGGTCATCATGAAGGTTTTGAGATCTCTTCCAAGTGCTTGGGATATAAAGACGATGGTCATGAGAGAATCAAAGAGCCTACGTAAGATGAAATTATACGATGTATTCGAAGATCTTAAGGCATATGAGTTCGAGATGAATTCCAGAACTGAAGAGGAGGTCTCGGCCTCAACGTCAACCAGAGCATTATTCACATCTACAGAACCGGCTGTACCCGCTTCTGTACTCACACCTGCACCGATACCGGTCCCTGCACCCGCACCTATCAGAACAGCCGAACAGTTTACTGAAGACGCCATGGCCATGCTCGCACAGAAGTTTGGGAGGTTCATGAAGAGGAGCCAACCGACAAACAACTACTATGGTGACAAATCCAATATAAGATGCTATAACTGTAACTGTATGGGACACTTTAAGTGGGAATGCAGGAAACCAAGGAGGGATACCCAGAAACCGGAATATCAAAATGACAGAAACAATTATCAACAAGCCGGCGAAGGAAGTGAGGTGCCGAAAGCACTGATAGCCGATGATGGAGGAAGCCTATGGGCTCACAGTGACAGTGACGATGACCTCACATGTCTCATGGCAAATGAGGAACAGGTATTTGACTCTCCCTGTGAAGAATTTACTAAAGATGAGTTATACAATGCATTGAATGACATGGTAGAAGAATATAAGAACCTATTGACCATGTTACCTAAGCACCTCAACATCAAAACCGATCCCATAGTACCTATCCCAGTAGAACCAGAGGTACTCATCACAACCGAACCGGAGGTAATGCAATCTGATGATACTCATACCCTAGAAACCGAATTAGACCCTAAGATCGAACAACCTAGTGAGTTGACTAGAGAATTAACCGAGAAAGAGAATGCCAGATTTCAGTATACGATGGCCGCCTATAGGAGATCTAGCGATATAGTAAAGAACCTGGATAAAGAATACAGGCATCCACGTTGTAAGAATGGCCTAGGATACACAGAGAACAGATCTAAAAACCGAAAATCCATATGGAAAGCAAAGCTCACAAAAGGAAACCTTCCCTTTATAAAATTCCTTAAGAGCACCTGTACAGCTGAAGAAGAGGAGACCGCATATTATAGGGAAGAAAAGACAAAGTATGACTATGTTGGCCCAACCGATTCATGGCTTGACCTTGAGAAAAGGAAAGCAGAAATCCTCAAATATAAGAAAGACTTCCCTGAACCGCGTAGGTCAAACTATAGATCATCATACCAAAGACCATCATCATTTAGGTCATCTGTAGGGAAACCGAAATACACCAGACCAAGTGTGAGGAGAACAGTGGAAACTTTAGCAAAGAAGACCGTTCGATTTATCAAGGTTTGGGTACCTAAGGGACTAATCGCATGTGGACCCAAGTAAACGTGGGTACCAAATAGTTGTAAATATGTACATTTTGCAGGATCCAAAGAAACGGCTAGGAAACTCCGAATGGTTCTTGGACAGCGGTTGCTCCAGACACATGACCGGAAATAGCAATCTGCTAACCGACATTAGATCAGTAACCGGTGCTCCTATCACTTTCGGTGACAACTCTAAAGGTAAAACCGTGGGCAAGGGTAAGATTGTCCATGGTAACCTAACTATTGATAATGTACTTCTAGTTGAAAACCTACGTTTTAATCTACTTAGCATTAGTCAGATGTGTGATGCCGGATACACAGTAGAATTCCTTAAACATGCATGCTTAGTTAAGAACTCTCAAGGGATAGTACTACTAACCGGAAATAGGATAGGTAACATCTACAAGGTAGACTGGAAAACTAGAGTAGAACACCCTATATGCATGATAGCTAAGACTGATCAAACCTGGCTATGGCACACAAGATTAAACCATCTAAACATGAAAACCTTAAACTACATTCGTGGTAAGAAATTAGTTGAAGGCATCCCAGATATAGTATTCAACCAGGATAAGGTTTGTTCAGCATGCCAGATGGGTAAACAAACTAGGTCGTCATTTAAAAGCAAAGGAAATCTACAATCTAGCCGATGCCTAGATCTTCTTCACATGGATTTATTTGGACCGATTCAGGTCATTAGTCTAGGCGGTATGCTTTACACCATGGTAGTCATTGATGATTATTCTAGATATACATGGGTAATATTCTTACCATCTAAACGTGAAACGGTATCAAACCTAATCAACCTCCTTAAGCGTTTGCAAAATGAAAAATCAACTCGCATTAATTGCATTCGAAGCGATAGAGGTACCGAATTTACTAATAGCACATTAACTGCATATCTTGATGAATCCGGCATTAGACACGAGTTGTCTAGTGCCAGGACTCCTCAACAAAATGGCCTGGCCGAGAGAAGAAACCGGACTCTCAAGGAAGCCGCACGGTCCATGATAGCCGACTCCGGCATTGCTCAGAAATATTGGGCTGAAGCTATCAACACTGCATGCCATACACAAAACCGGTCCTTGATTAACAGATTTCACAACAAAACACCATATGAGGTTTATTTTAACAGAGTTCCCAAACTTAAATACCTCAGGATTTTCGGTTGTAAATGCTATATTCATAATAATGGTAAAACTCAACTCACTGCTTTTGATGCAAAGACCGACACCGGCATTATGCTAGGATACTCGTCGGTAAGTAAAGCATATAGAGTATATAACAATAGAACTGCAACCATGGAGGAAACAATTCACGTTGTTTTCGATGAATCGGTTGAAAGCAACACTGCTTCATGCTTTGATCTACATAACAGACTGGAAAATAACGATATCCATTCTGATAGCGACGATGAGACCCCGGTCTTCAGGGGATTTGTCCATGACCTAATGGGTAATATTGATACCCAGCCGGATCAAGCTGTTTCACAGCAGGAAGCTGACACTTCGGTCCAACCCGAGGAAGCCGGTCGGTCTGACAATCTTGGTCAGCCTACCGACATGTCTAGCCTTGATCAATCAAACGGTAACTTGGTAGACACCCCTGAGCTGAATCTCAGAAGAAATAGTAAACATCCTCCTGAGCAAATTATAGGTGACCCTTCAGAACCTGTTCGAACTAGGAGTCAACTTCTGGAAGGATATTTTAACTCTGCTTTTATATCCCAGATTGAACCGAAAAGAATAGATGAAGCATTGTCAGATCCGGATTGGATCTTGGGAATGCAAGAAGAGCTAAACCAGTTCGAGAGTAGTAAAGTCTGGTACTTAGTTCCCAGACCGAAAGATAAATCGGTCATAGGAACAAGATGGGTATTCAGAAACAAACTCAATGAGGACGGTTTGGTCACGAGAAACAAAGCCAGATTAGTGGCTCAAGGCTACAAACAGGAAGAAGGCATTGACTTTGAAGAGTCATTTGCTCCTGTAGCCAGGATTGAAGCCATTAGGATTTTTCTTGCATTTGCTGCCTTCAAGAATTTCAAAGTTTTTCAAATGGATGTTAAAAGTGCATTTCTGAACGGTGATATACGTGAAGAAGTGTACGTTGAACAGCCACCCGGCTTCAAAAATGCTGCATTTCCAAACCATGTATACCGGCTAAACAAAGCTTTATACGGTCTAAAGCAAGCACCAAGAGCCTGGTATGATACACTAACCGCATTCCTATTAGAGCATGATTTCACCATCGGTTCAGTGGATAAGACCTTGTTCAAATTTGAAAAGAAGGAACATATCCTACTTGTTCAAATCTATGTAGATGATATTATTTTTGGTTCCACCGATCCAAAGCTCTGTGATAAATTTTCAAAAATGATGACTGACAAATTTGAAATGAGTATGATGGGAGAATTAAGTTTCTTCCTAGGTCTTCAGGTTAAGCAACTCAAGGAAGGAACATTCATCAGTCAACCTAAATATACCAAGGAGCTCCTGAAGAAATTCGGTATGGATACATGCTCCTCGGCGGCCACTCCAATGAGTTCATCCATTAAACTGGACAGAGATGATGAAGGGCAATCAGTAGATCAGATTGCATACCGGGGCATGATCGGTTCCCTGCTATATCTGACAGCAAGTAGACCGGACATCCTGTTTGCAGTTGGTGTATGTGGGAGATTTCAAGCAAATCCAAAGCAATCCCATTACACAGCCGCAAAGAGGATACTGAAATATCTAAAGGGCACACCTGATGTCGGTCTGTGGTACCCAAAGGACTCATCATTCAATCTAACGAGCTACTCAGACGCAGACTATGCAGGCTGCAAGATTGACAGAAAGAGCACCAGCGGAACATGTCAGTTCCTTGGCGACCGACTGGTATCATGGCACAGCAAGAAGCAGACATCGGTGGCTACATCAACCGCAGAGGCTGAATATTTGGCGGCCGGAAGTTGCTGTTCTCAACTTCTCTGGATCCAACAGCAACTAAAGGATTTCGGTATCATAGCAGAAGAGTCCCCGATCTTCTGTGACAACACAAGTGCCATAGCGATTACCTACAATCCGGTTCTCCATTCCAGAACTAAGCACATCGACATAAGGCATCATTTCATTCGAGAGCATGTCACGCTGAAGCATATCCGGCTGGAATACGTACCCACCGACCAACAAGTAGCCGATATCTTCACAAAGCCTCTACAGGAAGCTAAGTTCTCTCAATTTAGACTTACTCTCGGTTTAACCGACATCAGTCAGATCCTTCCTAAGGATACTTAAAAGGAAAACCGACTTCGACAGATAAAACAGGTAGTTCTTCTTAAGCTGCTGATCTTTGAATTCTCAAGATGCCTATGGAAGAACCGCCCAGCTCATCAGACAGAGTAAACCGACCGGCTACTTGGTGGAAACACCAACTAACCGCATCGGGATGAACAACTGATGACTGACCAGTTCGGAAGCAGGTCATCCCAGATTATTTGAATTTCACAGATGTGGAACAACTACCAATGTTTGTAGATATCTGTTCTAAAATGTTGCCTTTTCAAAGAAAACTGGTCGCGCCTAAAAAGACGTGAAGATCTTTTGATATCTTTCATGGTTCAGGCCTATGACCGACACCTAAACTGCAAACATACCCATTTTGGTGAAAAACCTTTTATCCTGCAGTTAATACATGTCATTCCATTTAATGCCTGGATAATAGGTTAACCCCTAAACTAGTATTTAAGAGAGGGAAACACTCACCACAAAACTCACAAGTCACAAGAATACTCTCTCACTAAAGTAAACTAATCATGTCTCAATTCCCAAACATCCTCCAAGTAGATTTTGAATCCTGTACCGGTACCGAACACTATGAAGTGTATCGGATGATTAAGAAGTTAGAAGATACTGGTCTCCAGTATTTTCTGGATGATAAGCAAATCATCTACCCTGCATCCGTTATGGAATTCTACTACAATGCCAGAGTATTCCGGGGAACACCCCATTTTGAGACCCACATCCAATCCAAGGTTGGGGGCGTAATTTTCGATTTCACCGAGCAGGACTTTGGTCGGTGCTTCAGTCTGCCCAAGCAAGGGATCACAGATCTCAATCCTCCTGCAGACATTAAGGCTGAGGTATCCCTAGCCTTTGCCCGGTCGGATGAACCTGTCAATGATCATGGTTCTAAATCTCTCTTGAGGGCTGAGTACCAGCTTCTCAATGATGTGTTAGGAAGGGGCATCTTTGGAAGAGATGTCACTAACACCTACTGCGTGGCAAGCTTCAACATGATGGCTGCCATCATTACTGGCACACCGGTAAACTGGTCCCGGGTGCTGTTCGACACCTTAGTTTGGATGATTAACGTTCAGTCAGTCGGTCTCATTCCCCAAATGAGCACCCTTCTGGTGGAACTCGGCGTTCCAACTTGCCCTGGCGAAAGCCTGAACCAGGCTCAGGTGCTAACCAGGGAAATGACCGACTCTTTCTACAGCCGGTTTGAAAGAGAATGGAGGAGGAGGAACTTCAACCCTCCTCGCTAAGTCACCTCGTCTGGCATCCGGTCGTTTTGTTGCATGTACCGGATGCATCATTAATCTATTCAACTCTGACCATATCGGCCTCATCCATGTCCACTTCGGTTTTATTTGTGCTTTTCTTCATTATTTATGTATGTCATTTTCGGTGTAGTCTCTACCGTTTTCGGTCTCCATCTAATCTATATCATTATGTGTTAAATGCATTTAATGAGATAATCCAATTTAATGAGATAACTCCCAACCACCCGCATATTTAATTCCCAACTAATCTGGTCACTTTTCAACTACCATTTACCTCGGGCCTTGCAAACCGCCTCTTCCCCATGTGATTTGACAAGGAAAAGATTCTTTTCCTTAATAAAACAAAACTGACCATCAATGCACAGATTTTCCCTCCAAAAACCGACCCTATATAAGGAGCCATTCCTTTCTCATTTCATCACACCTAAAAGTACAAAATCACTCTAAAATCCCGTTTCTCTCTCTCCATACCAAAATCATGCCTAGCAGAACTCTGGGAAATTTTCTGTGCATCGACTTCGACTCATGCACGGAAATAAGAAATTGTGATACCAAGACAAGAATCATGTATGACTCTCTTGTTCAATCCGGCCTTCAACCATTTCTTGAGGAGGCCGGACCTATCCTTATCGATGATGTCAAGGCCTTCTTTCGAAGCGCCTGCATCAGGGGCAAGTATATCGTCTCGACTGTCCGAGACCACACCTTTTGGATCGACGAGGATGAATTTTCTTCACTCTTCGATCTACCCGCTGAGGGTTTTTCTGACTTCCCGGCTGTTCAGGACCCTACGGGAACTGAAACCGCACTTTACCTGTCGGCCACTCATCTTCCGGTGGCACAGTTTGGGCCAAAAACCCAACTTGCTAGTCACGGTCAGCTCTTGCTCGAAATCGTGACCAGGTCAATCCTATGTCAATCTCCCAATCAACGGTATTCCAGGAATACCTACAATATCATGACCAACATCCTTCGCAAATCGGCCATTAACTGGTCATCGGTCATCTGGGAAAACCTAAAGAACATGGTGCTGACCAAGAAGGGTCTCGGGTATGCACCGCATATCAGCAAGCTGATCCTTGGGTATCGACCGGAGTTCGGACCAGGCACACCGGCTTCCTCTTCGAACATTCTCAACGTTGCTTCGGCAAGAGAACGAATCTGGAGAATGCCTGTTGAATAAGGCTATATCTTTCGTTGTCTCTATATGCTTATTCATGTACCGAATCTTATAATCGGTTTTCTTCTTCCAATATTTCTTGAATCTTATTATCACTTCAGTTTAAACAACCGAGTCCTTTTCCTTGAACAATTATCTAAGTAACACCTATAACCACTTACTTGTCCGGTATTATAAAATATGCTTAGAACTGGTAAACGCCGATATATCAAAATATCTGAATAAGCTTGGACATAATCTACCATTCGGTCTCGTAGAAAAATATGTCATCCATGACATAGGCAAAGTTTTGGAGGGAAAAACTCCCGCTCAAAGACACCGCACACCGTTTCGCACGAAACCATGTCCTTTCATTTTGGAGGGAAAACTCCCGCCCATTCATGATGGGACGGTTTGGCTTCCAAACCGTGCCTATAAAAGGGGGCCTTCGTCATATTTTTCATTCTCACACATATTCACTTTCTCTCTCTAAACTTCTAAAATCCTTTGAAGCCGAATTCTTTCATTTTCAAACTCCTCAAACATGGGTCGTGATTCGGCGTTGTTCAAACTATACTCTCAAGTGGACTTCGAGGAGATTCGGCAGAACGGAACGGCCGAAGCAAAAGAAGTAATTGACCGACTGATTAAAACTGGTTTGGAATATCTACTAGACGGTCCCCACGTAATATACAAGGACGCGGTCGAAGAGTTCTTCAAAACCGCAACCATCTCCTACGACAGGATCCTCGCAACGGTTTGCGGCTCCCAAATAGAGATCACCGAAGCTGTAGTGGCCGAGAGTCTACGTCTCCCAACTACCGGCATGGACGCAACAGCAGAGATGGACGATGACGTTTTTAAGATGGCTTGCCGCCGTTTATCAGCAACAAACAAGCCGGTTCCCACATCCGGAAAGAAACAACTGCTGAAACCAGAGCTCATCCCGGCGTGTGACGTTTTTGCCAGGGCGATACTGGCAAGGGGAGGAAATTTCAGCAATCTGACCAAAGACAAAATCAGAATGATATTTCGTCTAATGGAAGGCACAGAGATCAACTGGGCAAGATCGGTTTTCAGCAATCTTATGGAAATGGTGAAACCGGACTCAGATAGGTCTTGGGGGTATGCCGTTCAACTCGGTAAGATTTTCTTACATCTGAAGATCAAAGTCGGTCCCGGTGTTGGAATACTAAAACGCAGCATCATCCGATCAAGGCATTTTCTTCCAAGAAAGCAATCGGCCTCCAGTTCCACAGGTGGCCGAAAGAAGAAAGCCGCAAGGAAAAATACCCCGGCAAAAGAAAACACCGGAGGGAAGAGAAAAGAAAAGGTAATTTTCGAAGAACCACCTCAAGAAACAGAGGATGAGGAGTGGGACGATGAGGAAGCCGATACAGAGGGAACCGAAAATAGAACGGACCATGACGATGATATTTCGGCTCAAAGTCCAAACAATGCCGAACATAGCATAAATCCTGAAACCACCGAGGGTGAGGCCGGGGTTGACACAGGTGCCAATAATGAGGGCCTCAGCAGGGAAGAAGCCGATGAGGCCGAGGCCGAAAGATTAGCCCAGAATATCTTTCAGGGCATCATCAGGCGGGATGAGGACGTTATAAGCTTATACTTGGAGTGGCATGAGCACCGCTTCAACACGAACTATAAGAACATCATGACGGACTTGAACCAAGAGAATTGCTTCGCCAGGTTGGAGGAGGTGGAGGCCATGATCTTAAGCCTCACAAAATCCAATACCATTCATGAGGTACAATGCCGAACTTGCCTACTGATACCGAGAAGTCATCTTCGACAGATAAGAAGGCGTATCAGAAAGATTAAGGAAGAATATGCCGAAGGGGGATCGGTGTCTACAGTCGCACCGCGAGTATTGGATAAGCTTGAAAAGGGCAAACTGGAAATTCGGCAGGAAATAGAGCGACTGGAAATCATATGCAATCAGAAAGAAGTACCGGTATATACCGCCCCAGTCATCGAAGAATTTCCAATTGACTGGACAACAACCTCAAGAGAAGACACCGAGACACCGAGGGACATTGAGACACCTCTGCCAGAAAATGATGAGGTACCGACTTCGAAGTCTGTTGAGGTCCAAACTTTAGAGGATGTCGAGACACCGATGCCAGAAGATGCTGAGATACCGACCTCAAAGACTGTTGAGGTACAAAGTTTAGAAAATGTCGAGGTTCCAAACTCAGAAATTGAGGTAATAAACTTAGAGGATTCGGCTCAATTAGAACCTCCAAATGAAGAGGAGGCACCGATAAATCTTGATGAAAGAGCCGATCCTAATCCGACCGAGCAGTCCCCCCCCACTCCACCACCGGAAGCTACCGTTTCAGTTCCTCCTAAGGAATGGATTGAAGACCGGCTTCAAGAATTTGAAGCATCCGTTTCGGGACGGATTGGTGAGCAACTTAAGAAATTTGAAGTGTCCACATCGGGGCAGGTGGAAGACCGGCTTCAGAAATTTGAGGCATCAATATCAGAACAGATTGATGACCGCATACTTGAACACAACGTCTCTAAGCTTCAACCGCTCAAGGATAGATGCGAGAACGTTTTCGATTCGGCCATGCAGTTCGCCGATGTGACAAAACAGGTTGTGGATCACCATCAAGCACGCCTGGAGCAACTCAGCACCGGACTATGGGAAGAGGCCGGTGAGCGAGAGAACTGTGCTCATCATATTTTAGCTCTGGAGGATCTCACTTCGGAATTAAAGAAGGATTTCGAACGGGTTGATCCTACAATTGAACGAGTCTCGGTACTGGAAAAGAAAAACGAAGATCTCGTGGCCGAAGTAAAGGCACTTACTGCACAGATGGCCGAAATCCTGAAAGCTAAGGAAAACGCGGATGCCGCGGCTATAGAGGCCGATGCTCTGGTTGCTAAGAGAGTCCAGGAAAGGCTGGACGCCGAAGTCAGCAGAGACAAAGAGGCGCCGCGAGCGACTCCGCTGACCGAGGAAGAAGTAGAGGCCGAGAGAATACGAAGGGCTGAGATCATGTATCCAGGGTATGCTGAGTAAATAGCAAGACAAGCTGCGGATGATGCCGAACGGCTGGAGAGACAAAAACGTGGGCTGGAAGAGTTCTCCGAAGCAAACAAGAAGAAAAAGAAAGTGGCCCCCTCTGCTTCAGCACCGGTCGCCTCCGCCTCAGCATCAAAGAAAAGAAAGAGGCCGGCTAGTAAGAAAGTTCGAATTGTCGAGACGCTCAACACAATCTCTGAACTGGTCGAGACGGGTACCTCGCAGCAAGCCGACCCAGTAGAGGACGAAATTGAAGAACAGCTGCGGTCCCGGTCTAAAAGACCACGATCTTCTCAACCGCAACCGCCACCACCACCAAAGAGAAAGAAGAGCGCCTACGAATTCACGGACTCGGAATAGGGACTCTCCTTCCTTTTCTTATTTGTCTTAAGTATTTATGCTTTGTCTTTCTCGGTTAGCTATAAATATATATATCAAGTTATTTTTGAACACCGGCCTTATTTTGCACTTTTACATGATTTTGATAATTTTAAATAAAATAATCAAAAAGGGAGAAATTGTTAAAAGATAGAGATTCTTCCAAACCCCTCCCTCAAAATTTTTTGAAAATTCTCTAAGTCTTTTTCAAAAACTGGCCAAACAAAACAACCGGCCTACGGTTGCAAACTTACATGATTTTGATAATTTTAAATAAAATAATCAAAAAGGGAGAAATTGTTAGATAAATTCATACCGGTTCAAATAAACCTAACTTAAACAAACTTCCTATGCAGGAACGAGGAACCGGACCGGATGAATAAGAAAAAAAAAAAACAAATGAAGTAACCGAACCGGTCAAGGTACCAAACCGATCAAGCATACCTAGAACGTGACCAAGGAAGGATCGGCCAAAGCTCAAACAGCCGATCAATCCACAAGACTAACATAACCGGAATAAGCCCGGTCACTTCACTATCAAAAGATATTCGGCCAAGTCAAGTGGCCAACCTAGGCCAAGTCAAGAGGCCGACCTGCACAAGAAGACACTTTGGGTATCTGTTGAGAATGATACCAAAGGAACAGACTGAATACTTCCATATCCATGCAAGTCTGAGGAAAGACTGTAGGCTGCAGAAAACAGTACTACCGGATCCTTCTACTTCGGGATAAGCCAGAAAGGAAATCTTCAAAGTACAGACAACTGTCCAAGCAGACAGTGCCTATATCAAGTAAAAGACAAACCCAGCAGGTTTGCTTTACAGACCGGCAGGTCTGAAACAGGATGCCAGGTCTGAGATTGACCGTCAGGTCTGAGGAGAAGACCGCAGGTCTGAGACACTGAATCACTGCATCTCTGATCAGCCAATCAGATTCAAGGCTTCGAAATATGACCGTTGGCATATTTCACCTATAAAAGGAGGCAGTTGCAGAAGAGTAAATGCGGGGACATCAAGCGGACATTAAGGCAGTTACTAAGCGAGAAAAACATTGAGATAACTAAAGCCAAGTGCATTTACTACAAGTGATAACAGTGTGGTATTCTAAGAAAGCCTAAGTGCTAGATTCTGAGTGTGTGTGCTACAATTTCAGTGAGAATTGTAAGAGTGTTATCGAGCAGGAAATAAGTCTCGATCGAATTGTATTTGTATTCCTTAGTGAATATCCTTCTCGTGGTTTCGAGAGGAAGGGGTGACGTAGGAGTTTTATCTCCGAACATCCATAAAATCTGTTGTGTTATTTACTTTCTGTTGGCTTCCTTACATAACCGACTAACTCAATCATACCACTCCAAACCAACTTCATACTGACAATACCGAATATCCAGATAACCGAAACCGACCCACCATTCTTCAAATCTCCATCATCCGAAACCGATTCCGCCTATCATACACGTGTACCGCTTCAACTTGAAAGCAAACCTCTTCCGCGCTTGAACCTAGTTCAAGGGTTTGTGACAGGTTGTGTAGTATTGAAACCCCGGTGTTAATCTCTAACCGGATTAACCACCACCCTACGAGTGAGAACCGCTAACCGGTCCAACCCCCGGTCCACCAGCGGCGACCTAGATCCTAACACATAGAGTGTGAGTAAAAATACGTCTAAGTACATGCTTTTTCTCTTAGACGACCTCGTCTAATAGACCGATTAAGGCCTTTTGTCTGAGTGTATCTTTAGTTCCAAAATAAATTTTCCCTCTCATTTTGTACATGTAAAAAATGAATGAACAGATGTTTTGAGGTCCTTAAGACCAAAAATATTTTTAAGACATAAAAGACTTAGTCCTCTAGAATGTCAAATGCCATTGTTGATCTCCTAAAATGTATACCGAGAGGAGTATCTCCATGCTTCTTTCCTGCAGCTCTCCTGTATCACCTACACAAGAAAAATATTTACAAACTTTGATACTCACATTCAATTGGGTCCTCGATCAATTAGTCCCTTAGGAATCCATATTTGAGATATTCTGATAGATTTCCCATTTTGTGTTGTGATTAATGCGTATGATTTTGACTTAGCGGATGTCTTCCTACTAGCCACTGATCCCTTAGCTTTTGAAAATGATTTTCTTTTAAAACTCCTTGACTTTATGTCAGGTTTTAGATTTCCAGACTTGCTGACTATTTCTAATTTATTTTTTAGCCAGCTGATAATCGGCGGAACATAAGTTATTTCATTCATCAAAGCTACCTCTTCATTAATGGGATTAGATTCAATATCAGGTAAACTCTCTTTAACAAACTTATTGGCTTAAGCTTATTAGCTGTTGAGTTTGACTTTTTGCAGGACCGGTTTGGGTCATTGCCATCAAATCCTAAACCGAATCTAGATCCAGCAGGTTTTAACAGACTAATTTGATATTTGACAGCTTCTCTAGACCTTGTCCAAGCACTATGTTAGGATCTAGGTCGAGGCTGGGGGACCGGGGTTGGCCGGTTATCGCGTTTCACTCAAAGAGGTGGTGATTAATCCGGTTAGAGATTAATACCGGGGTTTCAATACTACACAAATTGTCACAAACCCTTGAACAGAGTTCAAGCGCGGAAGTGGTTTGTTTCATGTTGAAGCAACACACACACGAAATAGGCATGACCGGATTTGAATATGACAAGTTTAGAGATTGCTGAGTCGGTTTTGGAACTTAGTGATTCGGTTGGAGCGGTAGTAGTCGGTTAGTGCAGATCGTTTATAAAGTAAAGCAGGCGGAAAGTAAGTAACAAGACAAGTTTTTATGGATGTTCGGAGATAAAACTCCTACGTCACCCCTTCTCTCGAAACCACGAGAAGGATATTCACTAAGGAATACAAACACAATCCGATCGAGACTTATTTCCTGCTCGATAACACTCGTACAATTTTAACCGAAATTGTAGAATTACACTTCAACTAAGCGCTTAAGCTTTCTAGAGATAGAACACAATCTTTTCACTTAGGTTGTAGAAAATTCAGAACTTGTAACCCGCATTTATTCCTCTTCAGCTCCTTCTTTTATAGGTGAAATGTGCCAACGGTCACATTTCATTTCCTTAAATCTGATTGGTTGGGCAGAGGTTCAGTGATTCAGACCTGGCGGTCTAGTCTTCCAGTGTGTTGGTCAAACCGGCTAGGTTTGTCTTTTACTCAATATGGCAATTGTCGGTTGGACAGTTGTCTGTAGTTGAAAGATTGTCTTTCTGATTTATCCCTAAGTAAAAAGATCTTGTAGGACGGTCTTCTACAGCCTGCAGACTTTCCTCAGACTTGTATGAATATGGCAATATTCAGTCTGTTCCTTCGGTATCATTCTCAGCAGATACCCGAAGTATCTATTTGTGCTAGTCGGTTGTATATGTTAACCGGATCACTTCCGGTTTTTCCATTAGTTTCTGATTAACCGACTGTCTAGTGATTCTGGCCTTCTGTTTTGACCGATCTTGTCTTTCTTGTTCGGTCAGGTTTTTGGTCGGTTTGATTACTTGACCGGTTGAGTTTCTTAACCGGTTGAGTTACTTGGCCTATTGAGTTGCTTGACCGGTTTCGTTGCTTGACCGTTCCTGCATAGGAAGTTTGTTTGTGTTAAGTTCTATTAACCGGTCTAATTTTATCTAACAATTTCTCCCTTTTTAATTATTTTACTTAAAATATTCAAAATCAAGTAAGAGTGCAAATATATGCCGGTTTCGTTTTTAAGAATTTGTTTGGCCGGATTTTTGGAAATTGACTTGGGAGAATTTTTCGAAAAATTTTGTAAAATTTTGAGAAAAATTTTGAAATTTTGAAAATTTTTATCTTTTATCTTATCAATTTCTCCCTTTTTGATTATTTTATTTAAAATATTCAAAATCATGTAAGATTGCAAATGTAGGCCGATTTCCAAAAATTACTTTATATTTATATATAAGAAGAAGACACTAAGGCAAAACGCTATATATATATAAATAACCGAAAGTAAAAGTAAAGAAAGCTCCTATTTCATTGCTCTAAGCGGCATAAACTGTTCCAGTAGTTCATCGGTTGTTTGTCCCTTAGCCAGCCTGGAAGAGGGACCTTGACCGCCCGAGGTGCCGGTTTGAGAAGAGAACGGTTGACCGATCGTTCTGATTGGAACCGCATTTAAAACCCGCTGTCTTTTGAGTTGCGGCTGGACATCTTCTTCGAAATCATCCTCGGTTTGCAGAGCCGGGTTGGGTGGAGGATCAACAACTGTCTCGGTGACACTGTCCAATAATCCGCTCATTTGCGCCTTTCTCGAAGCCGCTTTCCTTTTACGTGTGATCGGAACGGAAGAGGAAGCAACCGCCTGGGACTTCTTGTGAGCTTTTTCGAAACTTTTGTATGTTTCTTGTTGAGCCTTTAACCGGTTAGCATCTTCGGCTTGAGTGGCCGCTATGGTCTTTGCGATAGACGGTGCGTTGGCCGCTAAGTTTCGCATATGTTTGGCTATGTTCTCATCAGTCCATGCCGCCTCCTTCTGCATCTGAGTCTGCTCATCCAGGTCATCCTGGAGCTTCTTAGCCGCCTGATCGTTCGCCTCCTCAAGTGCCCTATCGGCAACCAACTTAGCTTTTATCAATTCTGCCACCTGTTCGGTGACCGCCTTGAGATCGACTTCAAGCTTTGTGTTCTTTTCCTCAAGGGTCGCATTCTTTTCCTCAAGGTTGAATACCCTGTCAAGTGTTGAGCGGGCTTGGGCATTTGACCGGGCCAGGTCCTCATCGACCTTTGTCAGCCTTTGATCGGTCTTTTCTTGAGACCGTTCCAAATCGGCTACCTTCTGGCTAACCGAAGTGAGGTCATCCACCAACTTTGGAGTCATATCCTCCAATGCCTTGGTTCGATCTAGGTGAGCGCCGTACAGTTCATCAGTATTACCGTAGTTCGTTTCAACTGACGTGATCCGCTTGACCGCCTCGCCAAGATCATCCTTTGTTTTCTCGGCTATCTTGACTACTTGAACCGCGGTTTTCTTAATCTTCCTCTTCCAAGGTCGAACTGCGTCGTTGACAAACTCTTCAATGAGAGTTATGACCCTCTCTTCCGTAATGGCCGATTCTGAATCCCCGGTTTGAACAGATGCGCGTAGGTCGGTGAGATGAGTCTCTGTCCTGTCGTCGGTCATGTTGATAGTTTGATCCGCTAGAGGAGAGTCTATCTCTTTATCGATCGGGTTCTGACCGCCATCATCCCTAGGAGATGGTGAGTTCATTATATCCTGATGTTCGGGCACCGCTTCAAGCCGCGCCACTTCCTCGATCAGCTCCCTTTCCTTGACCGCAAGCAACTCCAACACCAAGAGTTGTAGTTGAGAATTCGGTGTTCCCGGAGTATACTTTTCTTTAAGGCGTTGAATGTGTTCGGTGAGTTTTTGTAACCGAGCACGAGGTTCTACTATTGCATATCGGTCTAAGGCTGTTTTGGCATCTTCAGCCTTTGTGAGGTTGATTACTTCCTCCTCCATCTCCATCAACCTTTCGAATTTTTGGCCAACGGATAGACCCGGTAGCATGTCTTTGTAGAATAAATGATGCCGGTGCCAGATCCATTGACAGAATATTACGGACGCCTCGCGAGCTTGCTGATGGATTTCGTCCATGATTCTGCTCACGAGATTCTCGGCCATCTCCTGGGTGTTGTCGTTAGCGTGATCATCTTCTTCCCCAAGGCCGTCTGCACCGATATCAGTATTGTCAAGACTGGCCGATTGATCCTCGACTATCCGTTCTTTCCCTTTACCGGACTGATTTTCTTCGGTATTGTGTGAAATGGTTCGGTCAGAACTGGAGGCCGAGTCTTCCTCATTGGGCGTTTCGGACCGCGGATCAGCAGATTCGATTGGTTGTTTGTCTTTCTTGCTTCCGGATTTTTCTTTTACCGGAGCTGCTTTCTTCCCGGCTGCCTTCTTCCTTCGGCCACCCGTAGAACCGGAGGCCTTCCTATTGCTCTTCCTGTCCTTGAATTGCTTAGATTTAATTATTTTGCTAGACGAGAGGTGAACGCCAGGACCGGTGTTGATGTTGAGATGGCGCATAATTTTCCCAAGTGGGATGGCGTATCCCCATGACCAGGTGGAAGCCGGATCCACCATTTCACATAGGTTGTTGAAAACAACCTTGGCCCAGTTTATTTGGATGCCGTTGACTAAACCGGCAAGCATCTTAATTTTCGCCCTGGTGAGATTGTCATAGTTTCCCCCTCTAGCTTGGAACGATTTTGTGAAAATATCACATAGCGGTCTGTATTCCGGTCGAAGTGATGATTTCTTCCCGGAGACCTCGATAGGAACCGCGGTTTCCGAGAGAACCTAGCAAGCCGCCTCGAAGGTCTCTTAATCTAAAACCGTTGAGATGTTGCTTCCTTCCGATGGTAGTTGTAGGATTTCAGCGACCGACTCTTCTGTTAGTTCGAGCTGCTGATCGTCGATGGTTGTAGTGATTGTTCTTCCGGTGAGAGATGCGGTTCGGAAGAATTCGTTAACCACTTCCTGGTATAGAATAAATGGACCGCCTAGAAAATATTCGAGGGCGGACTCGGAAATCCGCGATAAGACTTGTTTTGCCGGAGCCGAACCATTTGCTCGGATTTCCTCAAAGTCGACCTGGACGATATGTTGGTATAGTGCAGAGTCGCGACCCATTCTGGATAAACGGACCGAAATAGCAGAAGAACAGGAGTTTGAGAGAGTTTGAGGAAACTGAGAGCTAGAGAGAGAAAGCCGATTCGCGTAAGAATGAAATAAAATGACTAAGGACCCTATTTATAGTTGCGGTTTGGAATTCCAACCGTCGCGAACTGTCCCATCACTTTTAGGCGGGAATTTCCCCTCCAAGTGCATTTAGCGGGAAACTATGGGCGGGAAACCATGGGCGGGAAACCATGGGCGGCAAACCGAAGGCGGGAATCCAAAGGCGGGATATTTGAGCGGGAACTGTTGGCGGGAGTCTATGGGCGGGAAATTTCCCTCCGAAGACTTTAATCGGACTTTTGATTTCGGTTATTTAACCTTTGATGAAGCGGTTCTTCTTTTTAACCGTTTATTAAGTGATGCGATTTATTAACCGTGATGATGCGGTTTTTTATTTTGACCGGATTTTTCAACGAAGCAGTTTAATAATTTTAACCGGTTAGATAGAGGGAATGAATATTTGCAATTATTGACCCGATTATCAAGCAGAAATAGATGTTCATTGAAATGAGAGGTACAAGATATAAACCTATTCATGTATCAGTTCAGAATACATAGGAAATGGAATTACAACCTATATAATGACTACTTTTGAGAATTTGTCCTCCACCCCATCCACATCGAGAATGTTCGAAGGGGATGCCGGTGTACCCGGTCCAAAATCTGGACGATACTTAAGAAAGAGCCGGCTGAGGTGAGGAGCGTAACCAAGACCTTTCTTGGTCTCCACCATAGTCCTCAGATTTTTGAAAATAACCGCTGACCAATTAATAGGCGTATTGCTAACAATGTAGGTCATCATGTCAAACATTTTCTTAGAGTAGCGTTGGTTCGGAGATTGGCAAATGATGGATCGGTTGACAATCTCGTGGAGGAGTTGGATGTGGTGGGCAAGGCGGGTTTTCAGCCGGTAGTTCTCCACCGGTACATCGGTTCCGGAGAACATTTCCGAGTAGTCGGTTGCGGAGCCTCCCACCCGGGTTGGGAAGTCGGAAAACCCTTCCGTGGGCAGATTGAATGTTTGTGCAAATTCGGTTTCATCCAGCCAAAAGGTGTGATCTCTTACAATGGAAACAATGAAATTTCCTCTTATACAGGCATTTCTGAAGAAGGTGATTACGTCTGGAAGGAGTATTGGTCCGGACTCTTCGAGAAAGGTATGAAGACCGGTGTCGATGAGGGACTCAAGCATGAGCTCCCTGGTTTCCAGGTCCCAATGTTCCATACAAGAGTCGAAATCGATGCTCAAGAAGTTTCTTAGAGTTCGGCTAGGCATGATTCAAACTTTTTCCTAGAGAGAGAGTTCAAGAGATTTTTGTTTTGAGATGTGTTAAGTTGATAAGGAGGGGGTTCCTTATATAGATTCGAATTTGGAGGGAAAATATCAGCAATTAATGTTGAAGATCAGTCTTGTCTTATTAAAGAAGAGAATATTTATGTTTCCAAAACTCCTTGGAAAGAAGTTACTTTTTACCGGTTGCGGAGCTCGAGGTAAGGAATTTAGTTCAAAAGTAACCAAGTTGGTTGGATAGCAATTACTTATGTAGTTGGAAGTTGAACGTTACTTTTCATTAATGACGGATGCTACAAGAAACCGGAAAAGTAACTGATTAAAACCGGAGATAACGTAAACTAAGCCGAAATGATCATGATAGACTTGAACAGAGATACAACCGGTGCGTACATCAAAATGACCGGTTGTAAGAAGGAGTGACTTAGTATCCGTTAGAGTTGGCGCGGCCGTTGGAGTTGATGTGGCGGTTCCTCCTCTTCCAAGCTTTCTCAAACCGCTCATAGAATGAGTCGGTGACCTCTTTGGTGATTACTTGGGCCTGGTTCAACCCTTCGCCCGGACATAGTGGAACTCAAGCTCCAAAAGTAGGCAGCTTATCTGGGAATGAGACCGGTTTGGCGAATGTCGATCATCCAAATGAGGACATCGAACAACACCCTTGACCAGTTTACTGGCGTACCCGTGGTTATAACAGACATCATGTTAAAAACCGCAGCACAGTAAGTGTTTGTGACATCCCTACCCAGAATGCTTCGACCGATGACATCGTTGAGAAGCTGATACTCAGCTCTCAGCGATGACCTGGCGCCGTGGTCATTGACCGGGTGGTCAGACCGAGCAAAGCTTAAGGCGATTTCGGCCTTTAGTTCAGCCGGAACATTTAGGTCGGTCAGCCCTTGCTTCGGAAGGTTGAAGCATCTAGCAAAATCACTTTCGGTGAAGTCGAACACAGTCCCTCCCACCTTGGACTGGATGTGGGTGTCAAAATGAGGAGTACCTTGAAAAACCCTGGCATTGTAAAAGAACTCCAGGACAGATTCTGAAAGATGACATGTTTGTCATTTAGAAAGTGTTTGAGACCGGTGTCTTCAAGTGACTTAATCATCTTGAAGACTTCATAATGCTCAGTGCCTTGAGCAGAATCGAAATCCACTTAGAGGATGTTTGGAAATTGAGACATTTTGTCTTAGTGAGAGGATAAGTTGTAACTTGTGATTGTTTCGTTTAAGGTTTGCCTAACTTATATATTAGTGGAAGGATGATCTTATTATCTAGTGTGTTGCATGTGATGATATCTATTATCCATAGGATAAATTATTTTGCATGAAATAAGCATGTCTATAACCTAGGATGTCGGTCATAGGCCTGGACGGTGAAACATATCATATCTTCACGTCTTTTGAGGTATGACCATTTTGCTTTGAAAATATAATTTTTCAGAGCAGATAAGTTTAAACACAGATAATTATTCCACTTTTGTTCGGAGGCCAAATAATCCGAAATAAACTATTTCCAAACCGGTCAGTTATCAGTTGTTCGTCCCGATGCGGTTATTTGGTGCATGCACTAAGTAACTGTTCGGTTTACTCTAATTGATAGACAAAGCGGTTCTTCCATAGATACCTTGGGAAATTTGGAATCCGACAATTTAGGAGGAACTACCGGTTTTGTCTGTCCAAAACGATTTCCCTTTTAAGCAACCTTAGGAATAAGTTGATTAATATCTGTCAAACCGAGTGCGAGTCTGAATTGAGAAAACTTAGCTTCCTGCAGAGGCTTTGTGAAGATATCGGCTACTTGTTGTTCTGTTGATACGTATTCCAGCCGGATATGCTTTAGCATGACATGTTCCCAAATTCAATGGTGCCTTATATCAATGTGCTTGGTTCTAGAATGTAGAACCGGATTGTAGGTGATTGCTATAGCACTTGTGTTATCACAGAAAATTGGAGACTCTTCGGCTGTGATACCGAAATCCTTCTGTTGTTATTGGATCCAAAGAAGTTGTGAACAGCAACTTCCGGCTGCCAGGTATTCAGCTTCTGCGGTTGATGTGGCAACTGATGTTTGTTTCTTGCTGTGCCATGAAACAAGTCGATCACCTAGTAATTGACATGTTCCGCTTGTGCTTTTTGTATCAACCTTGCAACCTGCATAGTCTGCATCTGAGTAACTTGTGAGGTTAAAAGATGAGTCCTTTGGATACCACAAGCCGACGTCAGGAGTTCCCTTTAGGTATTTCAAGATTCGCTTTGCGGCTGTGTAGTGAGACTGTTTGGGATTAGCCTGGAATCTTCCACACACGCCGACCGCAAATAGAATATCCGGTCTACTTGCTGTCAGATATAGAAGAGAACCGATGATGCCTCGGTAAGCGGTCAGGTCTACTGCTTGACCGTCATCATCTTTGTCCAATTTGACCGATGAGCTCATTGGAGTGGCAGCTGAGGAGCATGTGTCCATCCCAAATTTCTTTAACAGTTCCTTAGTATACTTGGGTTGGCTTATGAAAGTTCCTTCTTCGAGTTGCTTAACCTGAAGACCTAGGAAGAAACTCAATTCTCCCATCATACTCATTTCAAATTTGTTAGTCATCAGGGTTGAGAATTTATCACATAACTTAGGATCGGTTGAACCGAAGATAATATCATCCACATATATTTGAACAAGTAGGATATGTTCCTTTTTCTCAAACTTAAATAATGTTTTGTCCACCGAACCGATGGTGAAATCATGTTTTAACAAGAATGCGGTTAGTGTGTCATACCAGGCTCTAGGAGCTTGCTTTAGACCGTATAAAGCTTTGTTTAACCGGTATACATGGTTGGGCAGTTCAGCATTTTTGAAACCGGGTGGTTGTTCAACATATACTTCTTCACATAGGTCACCATTCAAAAATGCACTTTTAACATCCATTTGAAAAACTTTAAAATTTTGAATGCAGCAAAGGCTAGAAATATCCTAATAGCTTCAATCCTAGCTACAGGGGCAAATGATTCTTCAAAATCAATGCCTTCTTCCTGTTTGTATCCTTGTGCCAGTAATCTAGCTTTGTTCCTCGTGACCAAACCGTCTTCATAGAGCTTATTTCTAAGTACCCATCTTGTGCCTATGACCGGTTGGTCTTTCGGTCTAGGAACTAGGTACCAGACTTTATTACTCTCAAACTGGTTTAACTCTTCTTGCATTCCCAAGATCCAATCCGGATCTGACAATGCTTCATCCACTCTTTTCGGCTCAATCTAGGATATAAAAGCGGAATTAAAGTATTCCTCCAGGATTTGTCGCCTAGTTCGAACGGGTTCTGAGGGGTCACCTATAATTAGCTCAGGAGGATGATTTGTGTTCCTTTTAAGGTTCGGTTCAGAGGCGTCTACCAAATCACTGTCTACTTGATCAAGGCTAGACATATCGGTAGGCTGAACAGGGGTGTCAGACCGACCGATTTCCTCGGTTTGGACCGAAGTGTCAGCTTCCTATCGTGAGACAGCTTGATCCTGCTGGATTTCATCATTACCCATTTGGTCATGGACAAACCGCCTGAAAACCGGAATCTCATCTTCACTATCAGAATGGATATTGTTATTTTCCAATCTGTTGTGTAGATCAAAGCATGATGCAGTATTTCTTTCAACCGATTCATCGAAAACAACATGAAGTGATTCCTCCACGGTTAAGGTTCTAGTGTTATATACTCTATATGCTTTACTAACTGCTGAGTAACCTAGCATGATCCCAATATCGAATTTTGCATTGAAAGCAGATAGATAGGTTTTACCATTTATATGAATGTAGCATTTACAACCGAAAATCTTAAGATACTTAAGGTTAGGAACCCTATCAAAATATACCTCATAAGGTTTTTTGTTAAGAAAATTGTTGATCAGAGACCGGTTTTGTGTATGACATGCGATGTTGATAGCCTCAGCCCAGAATTTCTGGGCAATACCCGAATCGACTATCATGGACCGTGCGGCTTCCTTGAGAGTTCGGTTTCTTCTCTCGGACAGGCCGTTTTGTTGAGAAGTCCTAGCACTAGACAACTCGTGTCTAATACCGGATTCATCAAGAAATGCATTTAGAGTGCTATTTGTAAATTTGATTCCTCTATCACTTCTAATGCTATTAATACGTATTGATTTTTCATTTTGCAAACGTTTAAGCAGTGTGATCAAAATTGATGCGGTTTCACGTTTGGATGGCAGGAATATTACCCATGTATACCTAGAATAATCATCAACAACTACCATAGTGTAAAGCATTCCTCCTAGACTAACGACCCTAATCAGTCCAAATATATCCATGTGAAGAAGATCTAAGCATCGGTTAGATTGAATGTGTCCTTTACTCTTAAAGGCTGACCTAGTTTGTTTACCCATTTGACATGCTGAACAAACCTTATCCTTATTAAACACTATGTCAGGAACTCCTTCAACCAACTTTTTACCGCGAATATAATTTAAGGTTTTCATGTTTAAGTGGTTTAGTCTTTTATGCCACAGCCAGGTTTGATCGGTTTTAGCTATCATGCATATAGGATATTCTACTTTATTTTTCCAATCTACCTTATAGATGTTTCCTAACCTATTTCTGGTTAGTAGTGTAATACCTTGAGAATTTTTAACTAAGCATGCATGTTTAAGAAATTCTACAGTGTATCCAGCATCACACATTTGACTAATGCTTAGCAGGTTAAAACGTAAGTTTTTCAACTAAGAGTACATTATCAATTGTTAATTTACCATGGACAATCTTACCCTTGCCCACAGTTCTACCTTTTGAGTTGTCACCGAAGGTGATTAGTGCACCGGTTTCTATTCTAATGTCGGTTAGAAGGTTGTTGTTCCCGGTCATGTGCCTGGAGCAACCGCTATCCAAGTACCATTCAGAGTTTCCTAGCCGTTTCTTCATATCCTATAAAATGTACATATTTACAACTATTTGGTACCCACATTTACTTGGGTCCACAAGCGATTAGTCCCTTGGGTATCTAGACTTTGACAAGTCGGACAACTTTCCTGGTCAATGTCTTAACTAATTTTCTTGCACTCGGTTTTGAATCTTTCTGCTTTCCTAAGAAGGCCTTATGTGGGGATGATTTTTGGTTTGTCTTATGTGGTTGTGAGTTGGCTTGCCTATTTTTGAACCGGTTGGCTTTTCTTTTCTCAGGGTGAAGTCATTTCTCAGAATCGGTTGGACCTATATAGGTTAGTTTGTCTTCCGTATAATAGGCAGTTAGTTCCTCTTCAGCGGTTAAGGAACTTTTTATAAAATTTACAAAGGGAAGATCATCCTTTGTGAGCCTTATCTTGTTGAAGTGCTTTTGGCTTTGGGATCTATTGTTTTTATATCCTAGACCAAACATGCAAGTAGGATGTCTTTTATAACTACACATTTTGCTTACCATTTCACTCGATCTTTTCCATGCGGCCATTCTATACTGGAGTCGGGCATTTTCCTCCTCGGTTAACTCTTGAACTGGCTTAGTAGACTGTTCAGTCTCAGAGGGTAATTCAGGTGCTGCCTCGGTTTCTAAGGTAGGGGTTTCATCAGGTTGTATGATCTTTGGTTCGGTCAAGGTGGGTACTATGAGGTCGGCTCTAAAGTCGGGTTTCTTAGGTAATAAAGTTAATAGGTTCTTATACTCTACTACCATATCATTCAATGCATTATATAACTCATCTTTAGTAAATTCTTCACAAGGAGAGTCAAATACATGTTCCTCGTTTGCCATGAGACATGTGAGTTCATCATCACTGTCACTGTGAGCCCATAAGCTTCCTCCATCATCGGCTATCAGTGCTTTCTGAACCTCACTTCCTTCACCGGTTTGTTGATAGTTTTTTCGGTTATTTTGATTTTCCGGTTTCCGGTCAACTCTCCTCGATTTTCTGCATTCCCACTTGAAATGTCCCAAACAGTTGCAGTTGTAACATCTTACATTAGATTTATCACCATAGCTATAGTTGTTGTTTGTCGGTTGGCTTCTCTTCACGAATCTACCAAATTTCTGTGCAAGCATTGCCATGGCATCCTCGGTGAACTGTTCAGCGGTTCTGATCGGTGCAGGTGCAACAGGTTCTGTGGATGTGATCAGTGCTCTGGTTGAGGTTGAGGCTGAGACTTCTTCTTCAGTCCTAGATCTCATTTCAAACTCATATGCCTTAAGATCTTCGAATACATCGTGTAGCTTCATCTTGCTTAGGCAGTTTGATTCCCTCATCACCATTGTCTTTATGTCCCACGCACTTGGAAGAGATCTTAACGCTTTCATGATGACTTCCTTGTTGTCATACCTCTTGCCAAGGGTTGCTAGCTCGTCTATCACACCTGTGAACCGGTCACTGTATTCTCTCATTGTTTCTCCCGGTTTCATCTTGATGTTTTCAAACTTCTGAGTAACCACCATTATCTTGTTATCCTTGGTTCTTTCATTTCCCTCATGAATCTGAATCACCGCTTCCCATGTTTCCTTTGCTGTTTTGCAATCTCTGATCTTGCAGTACGTGTTTCTGTCCACACCGTTGGAGATGCGGTTTCTGGCATGGTTATCCAGATTGTTTCTTCTCCTATCTTCAGCTGTCCAGTCCTTTCTGTCCTTGTCAATGATTATCGGTCCTTCGGCTATAATGAACTACATCTCGTCATCCATGGTGATTAAATGCAGGTGCATGCGTGCCTTCCAGTTGGCAAAGTCATCACCTTCTAGCATTGGGGGCCTATCGAAAGACATGCTTGTTTGAGTATTGAAACTAACTGCTCTGATACCAATTGTTAGGATCTAGGTCGCGGCTGGGGGACCGGGGTTGGTCGGTTATCGCGTTTCACTCAAAGAGGTGGTGATTAATACGGTTAGAGATTAATACCGGGGTTTCAATACTACACAAACTGTCACAAACCCTTGAACAGTGTTCAAGCGTGGAAGTGGTTTGTTTCAGGTTGAAGCAGCACACACATGAAATAGGCAGGACCAGATTTGAATAGGACAAGTTTGGAGATTGCTGAGTCGGTTTTGGAACTTAGTGATTCGGTTGGAGCGGTATTAGTCGGTTAGTGCAGATCGTTTATAAAGTAAAGCAGGCGGAAAGTAAGTAACAAGACAAGTTTTTATGGATGTTCGGAGATAAAACTCTTACGTCACCCCTTCCTCTCAAAACCGCGAGAAGGATATTCACTAAGGAATACAAACACAATCCGATCGAGACTTATTTCCTGCTCGATAACACTCGTACAATTTTAACCGAAATTGTAGAATTACACTTCAACTAAGCGCTTAAGTTTTCTAGAGATAGAACACAATCTTTTCACTTAGGCTATAGAAAATTCAGAACTTGTAACCCGCATTTATTCCTCTTCAACTCCTTCTTTTATAGGTGAAATGTGCCAACGGTCACATTTCATTTCCTTGAATCTGATTGGTTGGGTAGAGGTTCAGTGATTCAGATCTGGCGGTCTAGTCTTCCAGTGTGTTGGTCAAACCGGCTAGGTTTGTCTTTTACTCAATATGGCAACTGTCGGTTGGACAATTGTCTGTACTTAGAAGATTGCCTTTCTGATTTATCCTTAAGTAGAAAGATCTTGTAGGACGGTCTTCTGCAGCCTGCAGACTTTCCTCAGACTTGTATGAATATGGCAATATTCAGTCTGTTCGGTATCATTCTCAGTAGATACCCAAAGTATCTATTTGTGCCGGTCGGTTGTTTATGTTAACCAGATCACTTCCAGTTTTTCCATTAGTTTCTAATTAACCGACTGTCTTGTGATTCTGGCCTTCTGTTTTGACCGATCTTGTCTTTCTTGTTCGGTCAGGTTTTTGGTCGGTTTGATTACTTGACCGGTTGAGTTTCTTAACCGGTTGAGTTACTTGGCCTATTGAGTTGCTTGACCGTTCCTGCATAGAAGGTTTGTTTGTGTTAAGTTCTATTAACCGGTCAAATTTTATCTAACACACTAACAATATAGTTTAATCTTTTGTTTTTAGAATAGAGTGTTTGGATCTGTTCCTTGAGCATCTCATTCTCGAATGAGATCTCTACTACTTTTTTTCAAAAACATTTGATTCTTGAGTTTGAGATAAAACCGGTTGAGACACTTTGAATGAAGATTTTGTTTCATTTAGGGATTCTGCTAGCTTTCTGTACTCTATGACCATATCATCTAGTGCAGCTACCAGTTGTTCCCTTGAAAACTTTTCAGAGGAGAAGTCAAATACCTCAGTTTCCTGAGTTTCTTCTTCTCTTTCCAAGAAGAAAGCCACCTCGTCTTCATCACTGTCGCTGGATGAGAAATAAGAATCACGGTGGTTTCATCTGTTCTTCCCGTCCCCTTCCATAAGAGCCTTCAACTCCTTTTCATTGTCATTTTTTTTCTCTTCAGGCTTCGGCTTCCGACATTCCGATTGGTAATGACCTAAAATGCCACAATTATAACACTTAACATTAGCTTTGGATTTCTTATTACCATTAGAATTTGAAGAGCTTGAATTAGAGTTGCTCGTCTTCATGAAGTCGCCAAACTTCTTCACGAAAAGGGATATAACATCGCTGCTAAGCTGTTGTGCTGCTGTCTGCACTTCAGGAGCGACAAGAGGCTCTTCAGAAGTCACCAACACTTTGGCAATGATAATGGATGTGGATTGATCTTCTTCAATCCTAGAGTTCAACTCGAACTCGTAGGCCTTGAGATCAGCAAACAAATCAAAGAGCGAGATCTTGTTGAGGTCTTTGGATTCCCTCATAGCCAACGTCTTTATGTCCCACTCCCTTAGAAGAGCACGCGTGACCTTAATAGAAAGCTCCTTGTTGCTATAGGTCTTACCAAGAATAGATAGAGTGGAGACAATTTGGCTGAACCTTGTGTCGAACTCGTTCATTGTTTTTCCGGGACGCATTTTGAAACTGTCAAATTGTTGAGTGACAACCATAATCTTGTTCTCCTTGGTTTGCTCATTGCCCTCACACAGTTGGGTAAGTCTTTCCCAGATCTCCTTGGCAATATCACACCAGATGATGTAGTTGAACATGCTGTCATCAAGAGATTTGTACAAAATGTTTAATGCTATGTTGTTGAGGTTGTTCTTCCTCTTGTCTTCACTAGTCCATTCAGATTTCTCCTTATCGATTTTGATAGGACCATCTGTTATAACACTCTACATGTCATCATGAAGAGAAGAGAGATGAGCACAAACTCTCTTATTCCATACAATATAGTTTTCTCTTGAGAATGTGGGATAGCGGTAGCACTGGCATCTTTAGTTATGGTCGACATTCTTAGTGAAATCTTGAGAATAGAAACAAAGCTCTGATACCAATTGATAGGATCAGCGTAATCGATAGAGACGGGGGTCTGACTATTGATGACGACTTCGGATAAACGATTTGATAGAAATCTTGTTAGGGATTTATATCACTTTCTATTCTATACAAACTCTTGTAAACTCTTGAACGATTCAAGTGCAGAAACGTTTGCTCAGGTTTGAAGCTAAGAACCAAAGAATGAGAAGATGACAGAATGTAAATAACACAACATTTTGTTTATGGATATTCGGAGCAAACTCTCCTAGGTCACCCCTTCTTCCAACCACCGTAAGGATTCACTATACGTATCTTAGAATCAAATACAGTTGCGCAACTAGCTCACTATTGAACAAAACAGACTCTGTTCAACTTACAATATATTGAAGAATATCACTCAGCTATACAATACTTTGATTATATCTCTCTCTTGATAAACACAAAGTAAAGCAAGAAAGCATCTCTTTCGTATATCAGCTTGTATGTTGCGTATGATTCTCTGGCTATCGATAGATCGATCATTCATTCGTTGTCCTTGAAGATATTTAAATAGAGAGCAGGTACCAACGGTCGAATTTCTATAATAACACGTGACAAACTTCCATTGGAAAGCCTCCATAGTACACAGGTACAACAAACTAAGAAAAGCGGGATTGTGGCCGTACCAATCTGGTAATGCATCAAATATTCTTCTAGGATATTCCTACAAGAAACAAGTAGTGGGAAGAATATTTGCTTTCGTGGCATTAATTAATTGGTTGTAACTGGCTGTCGTACTAACCTGTACTAGAAAGTGGAGTGGGAGTAGCATACAACTAGTTGATCGTGGGTAGACGGATGCTAGCTTCAATCAACTGCTTAAGCATGGCATTAGACGTTTTTTCACTTAGACTTACAAGTCTAATGAAATTAGACTCCCATGTCTAATAGCAGGATCCATTAGACCACATGGTCTTATGGGATTAGACGACACGTCTAACTACGGTTCCCTTCAAATTAATCTGAAGTAGTTAGACTACACGTCTAACTCTCATCTGTTAGACGACATGTCTAACTACGTCTCCCTTCAAACTAATCTAAAGGAGTTAGAGTACACGTCTTACTACGGTTCCCTTCAGACTAATCTGAAGGAGTTAGACTACACATCTAACTCTCATCTGTTAGACGACACGTCTAACTACGGTTCCCTTCAGACTAATCTAAAGGAGTTAGACTGCACGTCTAACTCTCATCTATTAGACGACACGTCTAACTAAGTCTGTTAGACGACACGTCTAACCACGTCTGTTAGACGATACGTCTAACTACGTCTGTTAAACTTGTACGTCTAACTACGTATCTGTAAGACTGCACATCTAACTACGTATCCGTTAGACTGCACGTCTAACTACGTATCCGTTAGACTGCACGTCTAACTACGTCTGTTAGACTGTACGTCTAACTACGTCAGTTAGACTTGCACGCCCAACTACGCATCTGTTAGTCTGCACGTCTAACTACGTATCTGTTAGACTACACGTCTAATTACATATCTGTTAGACTGTACGTCTAACTACGTTTGTTAGACTTGAACGTCTAACTACGTATTTTTTAGACTGTATGTCTAACTACGTATCTGTTAGACTGCACGTCTAAGTACGTATCTGTTAGACTACACGTCTAACTATGTATCTATTAGACTATGCGTCTAAATACATACCCGTTAGACTGCACGTCTAACTACGTACCTGTTAAACTACATGTCTAACTACGTATCGATAGACTGCACGTCTAACTACGTCTGTTAGACTACACGTCTAACTACGTATCTGTTAGACTGCACGTCTAACTACGTATTCATTAGACTATACGTCTAACTACGTATCTGTTAGACTGCACGTCTAACACAATGCATCTAATGGTCAATCAGTCTAATGAACCTCATTTAGACTTAGTCTAATATAACATGTTTTCGATACTCCTGCACCAAAAACGATTAGACAGATTAGTTTATGTTTATACCAACACATCATAAAAATTCCATTAGTCAAAATACTTTGACCCTTAGTCAAAATAATTTGACCCAACAAATTTTGCAGGTCCAGATGCTAGTTTCGTATTTCATAAACCTCGTATGCACCCATTTGATCCATAATGACTCCTGATTGCGCTCCAAAGCCCACATATGCTTGAAGGTGAGAGCTTTGTTCCACTCGATACAATTCTTCAAGTCGATGCCTCCCTCGTCGTTCGGTTTGTAGAAAGAAGTCCTTTTTACTTTATTTCCTCCTCTTCCGCTACTACTTTAGATAAAGTTCCTCATCAACATGTCGAGCTCCTTCATTACCTTCTTTGGAATGAGCATCTGTTGTGCCCAATAGCCAACTATGCCCATGACCACTGTATTGATAAGTTTGATCCTCCCTGCATAAGAAAGTTTTTTCTCTGCCCAACCAGATATCGTGTTTTTTTACCTTTTCAATCAGCGGCTTGTAGTATGAGATCACGATCTGGTTCACGGTTAATGGAATTCCTAAGTACCTTATGGGAAAGGTGTCTTCCTTGATGCCCATGATGTTGAAGATGTCCTGCTTTGTTTCGTCATTCACGCCTCCATAAAATGACACACTTTTGCTTTCATTAATAGTTAAACCTGTAATCTCAGAAAAGAAAGTTAGTGCAACCCTAATAGTTTTAATGGAATCAATGTATGCGTGCGCTAAAATGACCAAATCATCAACAAAGCATAAATGGGTTACCTCCTCTACCCCACAGAATGGGTGAAAGAGGTATGGACGATTCTTTCGGAACATTGCAAAGATGCTCTCAAAGATCGCCATGATAGCTACGAAAAGGTAAGAAGAGAGGGGGTCCCCTTCCCTTACCCCGTTTTCCCCTTGAAATAGCCTCTATGGACTCCATTGACGCTAACAACAATAGGATGATGAAACACACTACATAATCCAATCAATAATAATCATAAGAAAAGTAGAAACAACTAGAAAGTCCCGAATGGCTTCCCATTTAACAAAGTCGAAAGCTTTCTTGATATCTATTTTAAATGTCACTCTAGGGGATATTTTCTTTTTCCCGTAGCCATTTAAAAGGCTTTGCATGAGAAGAATATTATGAGATATTGTCCTACTGGGGATGAATACATATTGGTTAAGATTTATAATTTTTCCTGTGACATTTTTAAATCGTTTAGAAATGATTTTTGAAATTATTTTATAAATCACATTGCAGTAGAAAACTTGTCTGAAATCTTGTACTTTCTCGGGTACCATTGTTTTGGGGATCAAGGTTAAGACCGCTGTATTCCATTGCTTTAACATCTTTATCATCTTGAAAAATTCCAGAAACCCATCAGTAACGTCTTTAACCATAACCAACCAATTGTCTTTGAAGAACTGTGCATTAAACCCATCAGGACTCGAACTTTTATTCCCATCAATACTAAACAGAGCTTCTTTAACCTCAACTCTCGTGACCACCCTTATCAGCTCGCAACTATCTTCTGCATACCCATTCCTCCTTGTTATATATTGTTATATATAGTTCAAGACTTAAATGATAAGAATTAGAGAAGAGGGAATTAAGAGTTTATGCAAAATTATTTTTTGGATTCCATATTCTAACGATGATTCAAGAAAATTTCACACTTATGTCATAAGTCTTATAAGTAACAAATTTATAATCAAAATTGTATTTCTTCTATTCTCACTGTATTAAGTTATGGAAGACTATTTAGGAAATAAATATATTGTCTTTTATATAATTAAACTTTATAAACATTAATAGAGACAATAAGAAATTATAATATATAAATTAATTGTTATTTATTATAAATGAGTTAAATAATTAAAAAGAAAAATAAATAATAAAATCTAAATATCCACGGTTAGTTTTATGTTTTACCATTGAGAGTTATCTACACTCCATTTTAAATATATAATTTAAAATTAAGTTGAATCATAATAAAATATCAACAACCATCTCAATACCATATATATTCAAATTTTGTATAAACAATAAATGATTGCATAAGTGTGAAACATTAAGAGAGAACAAAGAAATATAAGTCGCAAATAAAGATGACACCAAACATTAGAAATTAGAAAGAAAAACATATAAAAAGAATTTGTCTAAAATAAAATTGATGATAATCATTTTTTCCATAGATATTATTAATGAAATGAATACATGTCAGTGGGTCTGAAATGTGCGGATTGAAGTTGATTCTCAATTTATTGGCAAGGTCTTCAGAGATATAGTGTGACATGTGCGGATTGATAAAACTTCAAAATGGTTTATGACGACACATGACACAATCAATGAGTATTAGCTAACTCCCTATTTAATACATATATAAAAACCCTCAAATCCTTAAATAGTTAAAAAATATTTTAATTCATCTAAAATTGTAACATTGATTTAAAAGTGTTCATAGCACAATCTATGTTTATCCTTTTACGCAACCTTGATTTTGTATTACAATAATTTATCAAAATTAATATAACAATTCTCAAACAACTCAGTCGTAATTAAACTATTGAAAACATGTCACACCGTAACATGTTTTTATCGTTTTGTTAAGGCTCGAGCTATTTAGAGATTTTGATATACAATTTCTTAAATTGGCGTATCATGTAAGTACAAAACCAAGAGTACATCAAAAGATAGAATTAAAATTAATCACAAACACAATTTAAATAATATTTAAAAATGCACCAGAGTGGTAATTATAAACTCCAACCATAAGAATAAGAATAAGAGAAACTTTTTTATACACAAAAGAATCATGAGTTATCTCAAATTATATTGTAAATATAACATAAAGATCTAAAATAAAATATTTCTAGATCTCTATCAAATTAAACAAATTTTGAATCATCGTTTAAACGATAATTGAATTGCGAAAAATCTTTAAATAAAATATAATTGAAACAATTTTAAGAAAAATAGTAAGTAATATAAATGGATCAAAATATTCGTAGCTTGGATTTCTCAATAATGAGATCCGACATAGTAGATCATCTGGAGAAAAATCAGTACTTCCCAATCACATAATATCGTAAATAAAATTCTTCTCGAATATGTCAAAACTAGATAAATAAGACACTTGGTCGAGATTGTAAAAAACAAAATGAGCTATAAAACATAACAATGGATAACGATATATAAAAAGATGAATACAGATAAGAGACTGAGAAGACTAATGAAGGAGAGTTGATAGGATCGGCTTTATCGATAGAGACAGGGGTCTGGCTAAGGATGAAGGCTTATGAAAAATGATTTGAAAGAAATCCTGTTAGGGATTTAATTCACTTTCTGTTCTACGCAAACACTTGTAAACACTTGAAATAGATTCAAGGCGGAATTATTTACATGGGTTTGAAGCACAAGATGAAATATGAAAAGATGACAGAAATGAAAGAACACAGCAGTTTGTTTATGGATGTTCGGAGAAGCTCTCCTACGTCACCCCTTCTTCCAACCACCGGAAGGATTCACTATAATATGATTCGAATCAAATACAGTTTACACACACTTAGCTCACTATTGAACATAACACTTTCTGTTCAATTACAAGATGAAGAATATCACTCAGCTAAAGGTGTTTTGATTCTATCTCTCTTTTGATTCACACACTGTACAATCAGAAAGTAGCTTCACAGTATGAGTTCAGTAAGCAAGATGATTGAGTAGTTTCTCTCTTTGCAAAATCAGATTGCTTGTTCGTTGTGTAAGGCTAATTCGTGTGGCAGATTGTTCTAGTTGAGGCTTATTGTCCGTTGTCCTTTAGATTTGTTAAATACTGAGCAGGAGCTAGCGGTTGAATCTTTTAGAATGATACGTGGCACTCTTCCATTGGAAAGCCTCCATTATACACAGCAGGTTCTGAGCACAAGGATCGTGGCCGTACATCACTGGTAGTGCGCCGAATATTCCATCAGGGATGTACCTGCAAAACAAGTAATGTGAGGAAAATTCTCTTACGTGGAATTCCTTGGTTTGTTGCATATAGCTGTTGTACGAATCTTCACTAGAAAGTGGAGCAGGAGTAGGTTACAGCTATAGCACGTGGGTAGGAGAAATGCTAGCTTCAAGCATACTGCTTAAACTGAGCATTAGACGTATTTCAATTAGACAGATTGTAAAATCAGTCTAATGAAATCACACATCTCCTTTTAATAGTAACGTCTATTAGACCGCCTGGTCTAATAGAATTAGACTTACGTCTAATTATCTAATAACCATTAGACGGTACGTCTAACTCCACTGAGTTAGACTACACGTCTAATTTCGGTTCTACCTTAGACTTGTCTGAAGGAGTTAGATACACGTCTAACTTTCACTAATTAGACCACACGTCTAATTATCCAATAACCATTAGACGGTACGTCTAACTTCACTGAGTTAGACTACACGTCTAATTCTGGTTCTACCTCAGACTTGTCTGAAGGAGTTAGACGCACGTCTAACTTTCACTAATTAGACCACACGTCTAATTATCCAATAACCATTAGACGGTATGTCTAACTCCACTGAGTTAGACTACACGTCTAATTTCGGTTCTGCCTTAGACTTGTCTGAAGAAGTTAGATACACGTCTAACTTTCACTAATTAGACCACACGTCTAATTATCCAATAACCATTAGACAGTAAGTCTAACTCCACTGAGTTAGACTACACATCTAATTCCGGTTCTACCTCAGACTTGTCTGAAGGAGTTAGATGCACGTCTAACTTTCACTAATTAGACCACACGTCTAATTATCCAATAACCATTAGACAGTACGTCTAACTCTATTGAGTTAGACTACACGTCTAATTCCGGTTCTACCTCAAACTTGTCTGAAGTAGTTAGACGCACGTCTAACTTTCACTAATTAGACCACACGTCTCATTATCCAATAACCATTAGACGGTACGTCTAACTTCATTGAGTTAGACTACACGTCTAATTCCGGTTCTACCTCAGACTTGTCTGAAGGAGTTAGATGCACGAATTAGACCACACGTCTAATTATCCAATAACCATTAGACGGTACGTCTAACTCCAATGAGTTAGACTACATGTCTAATTCTTGTTCTACCTCAGACTTGTCTAAAGGAGTTAGACGCACGTCTAACTTTCACTAATTAGACCACACGTCTAATTATCCAAGTCTATTAGACTACACGTCTAACTCCGATGAGTTAGACTGTATGTCTAATTCCGAATATATTAGACTTACGACTAATTCTGTGTATTCATTAGACTTACGTCTAATTCTTTACATTCATTAGACTACACGTCTAACTCTGATTAGTTAGACTATACTTCTAATTCTATGCATTAGACGTACGTCTAATTCCGTGTATCTATTAGACCATCCGTCTAATTACACGTCTATTAGACTACACGTCTAACTCTGATGAGTTAGACTGTACGTCTAATTCAATGCATTCATTAGACTACATCTCTAACTCCGACGAGTTAGACTGTACGTCTAATTCTATGCATTGAGTGCCAAAATCGGTCTAATGACCCTCATTAGAGCCAAGTCTTATGAAATATTGTTTCAATATACCTACATCAAAACTCATAAGTCATTTCATTATCAAAATATCAGTGGTTAAATTATTATAACACTTCGTCAAAATAATTTGACCCAACAATTTCCCCCTTTTTGATGAAGAAATTGGAAACCTGCATACATATACCAAAATATGCATTCATCATATAAATAAACAAAACCCTTGTTCACTTACATCATACATCCAAAACCTATATTCGAAAAACCATCAAAGAAACAATGTTCGATAAAAGTATAAGAAAAGAGATCATTGTTGATAGAAAAATTAAGTAGATTAATTTTAGAACCGGCCAGATAAACTAAACAGAGATTAATCTTCATGTGCAGGTACTTCAAAAACCGGAACCGGTTGAGGCATCAAAAACCGGTTGCTACTACTTCAAAGAAACCAGCCTCAAGTGATCAAGTTAAAAGATCACAGGAACCGGTTTCACTTTCTCAAAGCGACCGGTTAACGAAGAACAAAAGATTACATTCCAATCGGATCATAATGCACAAGACACAGAAACCGGACAGTACAGATCAAAAGTCAGAAGATTCAAATCTCAAGAGTGACGTACCATGACGGAAGAAACGTGTCTCGAAAGAATAAAAGAAGATCAGATCCGATCAGAAGCATGCGAGGAAAGCAATGATGCTTTGTTGATCCGATGCTGACAGCCGGAAGCGGATGTTCAACACGTGTATCAATCTAAAAACCGGCTATGTCATCATATGCTCAGAGTCACCTGCATGAATGCCAGGTGTTGAGGAAGTTGAAGCGTGCAAGCAACCTTTCTGCAAACAGGCGTGCTAATGATCGACCAATCCGCAAGAGAGAGAAGAAAGTAACCGTTGGCTACTTTCAGCTATAAAAGGAAGACGGATCGTCTTCATTCAATGCAGTTCGGTACTTGTAGTTGTGAGCATCATAAATTCTGAAAGTGATAAAGCATTAAATTCTAGAGAGATAAAGTCATGTATTCTAAAACCGGTGTGTTTAAAACCGGAAGCCTTCTGTGTGTGTTTGTGTTGAGTTGTTGTATTACATCAAAGTGTGAGTTTGGTGTAACCGGCGAGTAGAGAAGTTGGGCTCGACCGGAAGTGTAATTGTAACTCTAAAGAGTTAGTGGAGATCCTTCTCATAACCTGAGAAGAAGGGGTGACGTAGGAGGGTTTGCTCCGAACATCCATAAACAAATTTCTTGTCTCGTGTTCTTTCCTTTGCTTTCATTTCTCACTCACTTAACCTTAACCTCAAAACCAATCATACTTCTAAAACCGGTCACTCATATCCACAAAACCTACTCCTTCTAAAACATCATCTAAAAGTCGCATTCGTTGCTTCAACCTGAAACAGACATTTCCGCCCTTGAACCCGGTTCAAGAGTCTGTGACAGATTGTGCAGTGCTGAGAAAGGTCTTAGTCTCTAACCGGACTATCACCAAAAGAGTTGTGTGTGTTGTGTAAGCGGCCACCCTTACCGAAACCGGAAAAACATATCCGGTCCTACAAGGGCGTCCCTGATCCTAACAAGTGGTATCAGAGCGAGGTTCTTAGCACTCAAGCAACCGAAGAAAATGGGAAGCATGACCCACAGCGACAAGCCGCCAATGCTAAACAGCGAAGCGTTTAGCAGTTGGAAGAAACAGATGTATCTACATCTGATTACGTTAGATGATGAGATGAGCCGAGTCCTGAAAGAGGGACCGATCAAGATCAACAAGGAGGAAAGCCTATGGACAAGTGAAGATCGGAGAAGAAGCAATCTGGACAACCATTGCATGAGACACATCTATAAGGCTATAGATAACAACACTTTGAACAAAATATCAGAGTGTGACAATGCAAAGGAAGCCTGGGAAACGATCATTCAGATCCACGAGAGAAATGAAAGAACCAAGGAGAACAAGATCTTGGTAGCTACGCAGAAGTATGAGAACATAAGTATGAAACCGGGAGAAAATATGAAGGAATTCAGCAACCGGTTCACCAGCGTAGTAAACGAGCTTCAGACACTCGGAAAGAAGTATGACAACCGAGAAGTGATCATCAAAGCTCTAAGATCATTGCCAAGCACGTGGGATATCAAGACCATGGTGATGAGGGAGTCTAGCACCCTTGGGCAGATGAAATTGCATGATGTGTCCGAGGATCTGAAAGCCTACGAATTCGAGATCAAGTCTCGGATCGAAGATGAAGCATCCACATCAACCGCAACAAGAGCTTTGGTCACATCGGTGGAACCGGCGGTTCCAGTATCAACCGCACCGGCTCCAGTCAAAAACACTGATCAAATAACCGACGATGTGATGGCGATGCTAGCCCAGAAATTCGGGAAATTCATGAAGAAGAGCCAGCCACCATCTAATAATGATTTTAATTATAACTATGTAGATAAATCAAACAAGAGATGCTATAACTGTGATGGTTTTGGACATTTCAGGTCAGAGTGCAGAAAACCAAGAAGAGACGTCAGAAAGCCGGAAGGAAACTATCAAGGAAATAATTATCAAGGAAACAACTATCAAGGCAACCGGTATTAGGGAAACAATTATCAAGGAAACAACTATCGGGGAAACAACAACAACAACCAACGAAACGACTACCGGAGAAATGATGATCAACATGCCGATGAAGGAAAGGAGATCCAAAAAGCTCTCATTGCATCCGACGGTGGAAGCGAGTGGGCATATTCCGACAACGAAGATAATGAAGAGAAAGTAACCTGCTTCATGGCAAACGACGAAGAGGTATTTGATTTCTCGTCTGATGAGTTTACTAAAGAAGATTTAGTCTCTGCACTCAACCAAATGGTTGCTGAGTTCAGAAATATATCTGCATATATACCAACATCTGTAGAACCTAAAACCGAACAAATAAATGATGAAAACGATAAAACATGTGAAATCAAAACATATGAATCGGATGAACTATTCTCAGATAATGATGAGACAGTTCAACCGGTAATCGAAACCGATGAACGAGCAATGTACGTCACGGCTGCGTGGGAGAGATCACGTCAAGCAGTGAAACAAATGTGTAACTATAAACGACATCCGAAGTGTAGATATGGTATCGGTTATGATCCAAGTAAACAAAATGAAACAAAACAATCTAACGGGATGAAACTAACGAAAAACAATCTTCCATTTATAAAATTTGTCAAAAGTTCACAAACCGAAAGTGACTTAAAACCGGAAGAAACGCTTAAGTATGTAGGTCCTAACAAATCTGAAAAATGGCTTCATCCTGAGAGAAGGAAAGCCAACCGGAAACCAAGTAAAAATAATAAAAACCAACATCAAAGAAGTCCATCACCACAAAAGGCATTCTTGAGCAACGGCCAAGAAGTTAAGCCAAATATTATCAAAACAATAACCGGGAAAGTGATCCGACTTATTCAAGTCTGGATCCCAAAGGGACTAATCAACCATGGACCCAACTAAATGTGGGTACCAAAAAGGTGTAAATAATTGTTTGTTGCAGGTTAGGAGGAACAACCGGTTGAAGAATTCTGAATGGTACTTGGACAGTGGATGCTCAAGGCATATGACCGGAAACAAGGAGCTACTGACCGACATCAAGTACGAAACCGGAGCATTCATCACATTCGGAGATAACTCAAAAGGTAAAACCGTGGGCAAGGGTAAGATTGTCCATGGTGAACTATCCATAAATAATGTGCTATTAGTAGAAAAATTAAGTTTTAATTTACTAAGCATAAGCCAAATGTGTGATGTGGGCTACAAAGTTGAATTTCATAAAAACTCATGCTTGGTCAAAAATCAAGACAATGACACTTTGTTAACCGGTAACCGGATAGGAAACATTTACAAAGTAAATTGGAAAACTGATTTCGAAAAACCTGTGTGTATGATAGCCGGAAATGATCCAAACTGGCTTTGGCATAAACGGTTAAATCACTTGAATTTCAAAACGATTAACTTTATTTGTTCCAAGGAACTAGTTCACGGTTTTCCAAATGTTAAGTTTTCAAAAGATAAAGTATGTGCTGCATGTCAAATGGGAAAACAAGTGAAATCATCTTTTTAAACTAAAGGAAATTATCAATCTGAAAGATGTTTAGAACTTTTGCATATGGACTTGTTTGGTCCGGTTAAAGTAACTAGTTTAGGAGGGATGCATTATACTATGGTAGTTGTTGATGATTACTCTAAATTTACTTGGGTTACTTTTCTAGCTTCTAAGAATCAAGCAACTCCAAACTTGATTAAACTGATTTTGAGAATACAAAATGAAAAATCTATTGGAGTAAACAGAATTAGAAGTGATAGAGGAACCGAGTTTATTAATAGTAATTTAACTACTTTTCTTGATGATTCCGGTATTAGGCACGAGTTGTCTAGTGCCAGAACTCCTCAACAAAATGGCCTGGCTGAGAGAAGAAACCGAACTCTCAAGGAAGCCGCAAGGTCAATGATAGCCGATTCAGGTATCGCTCAAAAGTTTTGGGCTGAAGCTATCAACACCGCTTGCTATACACAAAATCGATCTCTAGTGACTAAACGGTTTTCGAAAACTCCTTTTGAAATTTATTTTGATCAAATTCCAAGCGTACGGTATTTTCGAATTTTTGGTAGTAAATGCTTTGTTCACAATAACGGCAAGAAGTACTTGACCGCTTTTGATGCTAAATCCGATGAGGGAATAATGTTGGGATATTCAGCTGTGAGTAAAGCCTACAGAGTATACAATACTAGGACTTTAACAGTTGAAGAAACCGCACACGTTGTTTTCGATGAATCGGTTGAGCGAAACACTGCATTACCCTTCGACCTTCACAACAGAATGGAAAATTTCAATATCTATTCTGATGATGAAGACGAGGTTCCGGTTTTTAGACGCTTTGTCAAGGACCAAGCGGTTGATGTTGAAATTCATCCTGATCAAGCTGCTTTATCGCAGAAAGTTGACGCTTCAGTTTCTACTGAAGAAATCGGTCGGTCTGACTCTGTTCAACCTACCGATCAGTCTAACCTTGATCAGCCAGCCAAAAGCTTGGTAGACACGTCTCGGATTAACCTCAGAATGAACAAAAATCATCCTCTTGAACTAGTAATAGGTAACATATCCTCACCCGTCCGAACTAGGCAACAAAATTTGGATCACTATGGAAACTCTGCTTTCATATCACAAATTGAGCCGAAAAAGGTGGATGAAGCATTGTCAGATCCAGATTGGATCTTGGCAATGCAAGAGGAATTAAACGAGTTTGAGAAAAATAAAGTCTGGTACCTAGTTCCTAGACCGAAAAACAAACCGGTTATAGGCACACGATGGGTATTCAGAAATAAACTCAATGAAGACGGTTTAGTTACGAGGAACAAAGCCCGGTTAGTGGCTCAAGGCTATAAGCAGGAAGAAGGCATTGATTTTGAAGAATCATTCGCTCCTGTAGCTAGACTTGAGGCAATTAGAATATTTTTAGCATACGCAGCTTTCAAAAAGTTCAAAGTTTATCAAATGGATGTTAAAAGCGCTTTTCTAAACGGTAAAGTAAATGAAGAGGTGTATGTAAATCAACCTCCAGGTTTTAAAAATCCAGAACATGAAAATCACGTTTACCGGCTGAATAAAGCCTTTTACGGTTTGAAACAAGCTCCAAGAGCTTGGTATGATACTTTGACACAATTTCTATTTGATCACAAATTTACAATAGGTTCGGTAGACAAAACCCTCTTTAAATTTGAAAGAAAAGAGCAAATTCTACTTGTTCAGATTTATGTTGATGATATCATATTCGGGTCAACCGATCCAAAGTTATGTGACAAATTTTCGAAAATGATGACTGATAGATTTCAAATGAGTATGATGGGGGAAATGAGTTTCTTTCTAGGACTTCAGGTTAAGCAGATGGAAGCCGAAATATTCATAAGCCAACCGAAGTATACAGCCGAATTGCTGAAAAGATTTGGGATGGATACATGTGCCGAAGCGGCTACGCCAATGAGTCCTTCCGTGAAGCTGGACAAAGATGAAGATGGTCAAGCCGTTGACATCACAACATATCGAGGAATGATCGGATCGCTGCTATATCTCACAGCCAGTCGACCCGATATCCTGTTTGCGGTTGGAGTGTGCGGAAGGTTCCAAGCAAACCCAAAGCAAACTCATTATACGGCGGCTAAAAGAATCTTGAAATATCTGAAGGGAACTCAAGAAGTGGGACTCTGGTATCCAAAAGACTCGAGCTTCAATCTAATAAGCTACTCAGATGCCGATTACGCGGGATGCAAAATCGACAGAAAGAGTACAAGTGGAACCTGTCAGTTTCTGGGTGACCGGTTAGTTACTTGGAGCAGCAAGAAACAAACATCCGTTGCAACGTCAACCGCAGAGGCGGAGTACTTAGCGGCTGGAAGCTGCTGTGCACAACTCCTCTGGATTCAGCAGCAACTCAGGGACTTCGGAATAGAAGCAAAGGAGTCTCCAATATTTTGTGACAACACCAGCGCCATAGCGATCACATATAATCCGGTGTTGCACTCAAGAACAAAGCATATCGACATCCGACACCATTTCATCCGGGAGCATGTTTAGGAGAAATACATCCGGCTGGAATATGTGTCGACCGAGCAACAAGTAGCGGACATCTTCACGAAACCGCTACAGGAAGCTAAGTTTTCACATTTTCGAAATATCTTGGGTCTTACTAATCTTAATCAATTGATATAATCATGATGAATGCTTGTATATAAAACCGGGATATGTGTTCAGGGAGAAGCTAAAGCTTCTCAAACCATATTCAAATAGGCCATTAATAAATCAAATATGCTAACCGGGAGGAAGTCTTCGGTTATGCCCGATTACCTCATTATTTCAAATCAAATGTATGTTTATTATACGGTTGAAATAACCAGGTTGAAGTGGATAAATCAAATCCAAAGTTGAACAACTGTTGATATTAATCAACTCTTCTTCATAAACGGAAATATCCTACTAAAACCGGCTATGGAAAACCGCTTAGTACATATGCACTCTGGTCTGATGAAATGAATTTTTCCGGTTAACCTGAAATGACCGACCTAGTTTTCATGCATATTTTGAAAAATGAAGCCTGTGATTAATTAAAAACAAGTCTACCACAATCGAGATGACGACATGTGTCCATCATCAAGAGAGGGAGACTTACATCTTGTCAATAGATATTTTTCATCATTGCTATCTTAGTAATTATTAGATTTACCTTGGAAATAACCATTAGTTACTTCAACAAGTTAAGTCTATTAAATAGCTGATGACATCATCAGGCATGCTTAACTTCATTAAAGACCAAGCCGAACCCCCGGGCTATATAAACCATCCTTAATCATTTTCAAAACATCACAAGTTCACTATTCACAAGTGTAATTCTTGAGATAAAATCCTCTCTCTCTCAAAAACATGAATACCAACTCCCTAGCCAAGAAAATCCTATTGGCAGATTTTGAATCAATCTACCAATACGAGGATCATGAAGTAAAGGAAATGTTCTTAGCCATAGAAAGGAGTGGGCTAAGAAGTTTTCTTGAAAACAGATTCATCATCGACTACCTTGTAGTCGAAGAACTGTTTGAGACCGCGAAAGAGGTGCATCGAGATATACTCGTCGCACAGGTTTACAGTCAAAAATTCCTATTCAGCGAGACGGATTTCGCTGTATACTGCGGCTTACCCAATGAAGGGGTAACCGACCTAACCTATTCTCCGGTGACAATGGAAGAAATGTGTCGCCGGTTCTCTGGATCTGACATCCCGGTTAAACCCTGGGGTGCTAAGAGTCAACTTTCTCACAAGTACCAGATTCTCTGCGAGATTCTGGGAAAATCTGTCTTGTGCAGAGAGAAAAGTTACTATTACACTCAAAGGGTCTTCGAGATGATGATCGCCGTAACGGTTGGGACACCGGTTAACTGGTCCTGGATCATCTTCAGTAACCTGAAGAAGATGCTTCTCTCCAACAAAACCGGCTACGCTCCTCAGCTGAGCGGTTTTTGTGCAAGTCTGGACATCCACTCCGGAGCCTTCGTCACTCTTCACCCTAGGCACGTGCTCACCAAAGAAAGAGTGCAAGAGATGATCGACCGGTGGGAAGCGGTTAAAGCCAGAAGAATCCAAGCGGCTGAGGCTTCAAACGCTCAAGCAGCTGAGTCATCAAATGTCTAAACCTTTCTTTCCTCTTTTCTTTTATCTTTTCTTTACAAAACCGGTACTTTTGATGTACTACCGGTTTCGTACTCCAATTAATGAATCAGATCTCTTTCCTTTCCAAGTCAAAATCTAAAATATTCAATGCGTCGTATCAAAATAAATCGTGTCACTCTTGGAAATATAAATCTCAAAGCATGCCTGACTTGATTTGACAAGACTTGCCTTTATTCTCTTGGAAAATCACAAAAACATTAATGACTAAGCATAAACGGCTAGATTTTTAAATCCTCTCATTAAATGCTCTCATTCATTCCAGACTATAAAAGGGGATTCAACCTCCATTTTCAAAAACACGCCTTCAAGCATTCTTCTCTCTAAAACTCGAAAGCTCAAGAACTCTCTCAAACTTTTCTTCACTACTCATCACCATGTCTGCCGAGCTAAGAAACACTCTTATCATCGATTTTGAGGATATCAAGGATAGCGCCTACTATGACTGCATTTTTCAGCACATCATAGACTCTGGTTTGCAAGGCTTTCTCAAGGGTTCGGACACCATCCTCGAAGAGGAGGTGTATGAATTCTTTAACAATGGTCATATTCTGGATGACGGCAGCATCCGCACCATCATCGACGGCCAATTCCTCCAGTTTACCGAGGAGGAATTCGCCACCTTCTTTCACCTTCCGACCGAAGGCTTTTCTGACTTCCCGACGCCATTCCTGCCGGCTAAGGAAGACTTCTTCCAGATCTTCTCTTCCTCCAATGCTCCGATTAAGGACTTTGGAAGAAAGAGACACTTGCTCCTCACTACCAAGTCCTGCATGACTTGGTTCAAAGGTCTATCATGGGCCGAATGCCTAACCAGAACTACAGCCGGGAGGCATTCGACATTATGATAGCAATCATTCGCAACTCCTCCATCAACTGGTCCACCTACCTCTACAACAAGCTGAAGCAGCTCATGACCGCTGCAAGAGGAAGAATCAGTTATGCTCCTCAAATCACCCGGTTTCTGATGTCCAAGCGTCGCAACCTTGGAACCGGTGTTCCGGTTGGACCATCCAACACTATCACCATGATCATGATGCACAGGTGGATATCAAGGATTGAGGAACGGTCACCTGAAAACACCATTGAAAAATGGTATGAAAGGATGGTGGAAGGAGGATGGTTCACCGAAGACTAAATTTTTCTTCCTTTTACTTCTATTCTCCGGTTTTTGGTCATTTTGCTGTACGACCAAAACCGCTCAATATCGAATGTTCTCTTTAATGAAATAGTTAATCTTAAAAGTCTCCGGTTTTTCATTCACATTATTCCTTCCGGTTTCTCAAACTTATACAAAAACTTAAAGTTAACTTAACAATCTCCGGTTAACAAAACTTCAAGAGAAACCGGAACTTCGAGCAAAGATGAAAATTTGAAAAATCTTTAACCGCCCACAGTTTTTACCTCTCAAAATTTACCGCCCATCGAATTTCCGCTTTTACCGCCGAAAGTTACGGCAGTAACTTTTGGAGGGAAAGTTGGCGCCAAAAACATCAAATTGACGGTTCATCTTCAAAACCGCTTGGAACCGCCATCTATATAAACTCAAATCAGCCCATTCACCACATGCGCTTTCTCTCTCTAAAAATTTCCAGAACTTCAAAGCTCTCCTCTCTCCGATCATCATCACTCTTCATCTTCCTCTCTCAAATACTATCATGGATCTAGGCAAAGCTCCATTTCAATGGATGTTGCAGGTAGATTTCGCAGATATTGACGAGCATGCTGACGACAAGAACAAGGCTGTTCTTCAACTTCTACGAGAATCTGGGTTGGAGAAGTTCCTTTCTGGTCCGTTCACCATTCATCCGGCGGCGGTGACGGAGTTCTTGGCAACGGCGACGCTGTCGAAGAGGAAGATCTCGGCGACTGTCAACGGGAAGGCCGTCCTCATCACCGAAGAGATTTTTGCGGAAGCACTTGGTCTGCCCAACACAGGTTCAGACCTAAAGTTCGACTTAACCGAAGCAGAATCAAATGCTGCCCGGTTGGTTGTATCTTTCTCAGGTCAGGATTGGTGATCCATTCCAGCCGGAAGATCAAGCTAAAACCGGAATACAGATGGTTAGTGACCGTCATCGCCAAATCACTTCAAGGAAGGGGAGGTAATTTCGATAACCTCACAAAATTTAAGCTCAGAATGTTGTTAGCCATTGTCCGCGGCGACAAGGTGGACTGGGGGTACGTCATCTATGAAGAGTTCTGTCAAATGGTTATTAAGAAAGATGGCCGGGTGCAGGCCGATGCTATGCAAATCGTCAAAATTCTTGAGTTCCTTAATGTGGAACTAGGTGAAGGCATACCGCTTCCGATCTCCAACATCCTTGACTCAGAGTCAATGACTGAAAAACCGGAGAAGACGATCAAACCTAAATCCTCAAAGACTAAATCATCTAAGGGAGCCAGTTCATCGGTTCCAGTTGAAGAAGAAACAAGACAGAAGAAACCGTCAAGAAAAGCGGTTGAGGCAGAAGCTCCACCAGAACCGAAAAGGAGGAAGAAGGTATCAGCAAAGAAAAGCTGATCAGCATCTCTGGCACGTCCATCTTGATCAGCATTGGATAGCCTACTCCGGCCACCACCATCACTTCGACCTCCACGCTCACCACCGCTTCGACCTCCACCTCTCTTCGTTGGCCTAGGATTGTCATATGTGCTTGGGGCTCGCCTGGATCTAGTGCCGGTTGACACACCATCATTTTTTCTACTTGACTCGCCTTGAGCGGGTCGAGATTGAGCACCTTCAGTATTAGCCATTTCATTCTCCTTTGCTTGAAACTTCCTTGCAATGGAGTCAGTAAACTCTTGACGTTCATTGTCATTTATACTCAAGCAACCCTGAATTTCCACCATTTGATTCTTCACAAGATTGCATTCTTCTAAGGTTTCCTTGTGGCGTTCATCATTGATTTGCCTTTCAATGTCCAATAATTCTGTTATCACAATAGGGTTTATCGCAACATCTTCTTCAAAGGAGCTTGAATAGCCTCCTCAATCACTTCTTCTAAAAGAACTTCTCCTATGTTTGTCTTAGGGCTTGTTCAGGCTCTTGGACAATTACTTCTTCTTCTTTTTCGTTCGGAAACTCTTGAATAGGTTGATTTAGAATGCGTCTCTCTTCGGCAGAAAGATTCCCGAATTCGATCAATAGAGCAGCATCTAGCTCATCAGCATCATTCTCAGCATCTGGAATGTCCATAGCTTCATTATCATTGAGAGGTTCAGCGCCAGAACAATCGGCGTCATTAATGTATCGAGAAGTTACAGAGAAATAACTGTCCAAAATATCGTTCAGCTTTTTCAAAACCTTCATTTCCACTTCAGATCTTTTCTCAGAAGGATTGAAGTTTGCATTCCTGGCTTCGAAGATTAGAAAGAGAGCTTTTCCATATATGCAAGCTTCCACTAGATTTCTTCTCTTCAGAGCCTCAGCAACCTCTGAAGTTCTTGCCAATTTCAGAACTTTCTTTTTGTTGGAAACCCGCTTCTTCCATTCTTTAGTTATAGCAGAGTTTGACAAGGATTCATTATATTAGGATGACAATCTCTCCAGGGACCAAGATTTATAAATCTCTAGTTTCTCAGTTGTAAGAACTTTAACTTGCTCTAAGATGAGGTCAACAATCCATGTTGCCTCCGATACTTTTTCAGGAATTGGAGACGCAATATCTTTACCTTTTCCAACAACCTCTACGGGTTTTGGAGCAGGTCTTGGTTCACCGATCACGATTCCACGTGTCTGTCTTCTAGAACGCATCAGTTCAAACGCAGATTTAGGTTTCTTACAAAGCTCAGCAGGAAGCTCCATACGAACAACTTTCTCAGCTACCAATGAATCTTTAAGAACTGGAATGGAAACTTCTCGTTTAGCAGATTGACCAGCAACAAGGGTAAGAACAGCACCTTGTTCTGGTTGAGATGACTCTGTAGCACTGGCGACTACAAGATCAGTTTGGACAACAGGAGACTCAATTCTGTCAACTGTTTCATCATTTGGACCGGCTGAGTCAACAGCAGGCCCTTCAGCAGATTCTCTCAAGGGAGAGAATACAGATTCAGCTTGTTCCACTACGGGAACATTAAACTTAGGCACAACAGCCAAAGATTTGGAAGACTTTACCTTTACAAATTTAGACGTGCGGGGCGCCTTTGTCTTCTTCTCCTTTGAGGCACAGGACCTCGAAGGTTTCTTCAAAAGGTTGAGGGAGTGGATAATGAGGACATTGGAGTTGCAGCAAGTACGCCTGGACCTTGCTTCAACCTTGAATCAACAGATTCAGAGTCCTTCTTGTTTGGACTCTTCAGACTGGAGGAACTGGCCTCCGATTTATTCACCGTTTTCGTTCTCTTTGCCCCTGTTGACAGAACAGAAGTAGAAGGCTTGGATCGGGTAGAAGGTTTTCCACTGGTTTGGTAACTCGAAGCACCATATGCAGACTCAAGGTTGTTCTTCAACCTCATAAGTGTGTTAGCCACTGTAAGATCAATAAATACTCTTGGAGAGTTGATCTGCACCGGTTCACCAACAGGAACACCCAAATGCTTCAACAGATGACTCAGTTGAGCCGCATATGTTATGCTTTCCTTGTTCGTCTAACAGATAGAAAAGCACAAGTTCTGGAAAAGGGTATGAGCCCAGTTTACCTGGATTCCCTTTGAGATAGAACACATATAGTCAAAACGGTCTTGACTATAAAGATGGAAAGAGCCAGATTTCCCTTGTAGCGCCTTTGCCACCACGTCGTTCAGTAGAATGAAATGCAGTTTGAATGCCTTCTTGAGTCCATTCACATGGATCATCGAACCATGTGAATGGACTCAATGATTTGTCTTCATCTCCTCCATGATTTCTAAAGAGAGGATCAAGTCGAATAAGTGTCCCTCCGTAGGAAGTTCAAAGAACTCCGCATAAACTGCTTCATCGAAAGAAAACTCCATTCCGTTGACGGTTGCTACGATGGAATTATCTACCATAGTTGCAGTTTTGAAGAACTCACGAACTTCTTTTTCGTAGAATATGAACGGTCCACCTAGATACTTCCTTAACCCAGAATATTCTAGGGTTTGGAACATCTTCACCACCTCCGATTGATCGAACGTGTACACCGATGGAAAATCCACCTACAAAGTATAGTGACCGAGAGTGATTTTCTTCACCATTTTCGAAAGAATATGAACCGACACAGAATTTCAGAGAGATTTAGTGAGAGAAATGCAAAGAGAACTAGGATTCTTAAAATTTTGAAGGATTGAAAGCTTTCAAATTCATGCACTAATGTCCTTATATAGATGGAAGAGGGAAATACAGAATAATCGTCTATTGTAGGGGTATGGCTATTAATAAATGTTAGACGTCCTTTTTCAAGGAGTCGTCATTAAAAAATAAGGGTATATCAGTCATTTTCTCTAAACTTGAAAGACACGTGTCTTCATGTTAGTAAGAGATGACTGTTTGATATTTTGAGCGGGAAAAGTAAATAACTCTTAATCGTGGGACAACAGTCCTTGATCACTCTAATCGGCACGTAGTTAGACGTTTTTCTTACTCCACAAATCTATATAACAAAACGTCTATTAGATAGATGAATCTATTAGACGCATACGTTTAATTCCGTGTTATAAAAATTCGTCTAGAGTCTATTAGACGTGTACGTCTAATTGCGTAGGTATAACACCTCAACATATAGACTTAGATGAATGGATTTTGAGCAAAAATACGTTTAAGTACACACTGTTTCTTTAGACACCCTTGTCTAATTAGACCGATTAAGGATATTCGTCTGAAGAGTATCTTTACTTCCAAGGTAATTTTCCCTCTCAGTATGTATATGGACATAGGAATGTAACAAATAATTTTTGTGGTCCAAAGACCAAAAATATTTTTAACAAATAAAAACATTTATTCCACTAAAATGGAAAATGCCATTGTTGATCTTCCAGGTTGTGTACTCAGAGGAGTACTCTTCGAGCTTCCTTCATGCAATCCTCCTGTATCACCTACAAAAGAAACTATTTACACATTTTGGTACCCATACTCAATTGGGTCCTCGATCAATTAGTCCCTTAGGAATCTATATCAGAGTTATTCTTATGGACTTTCCATTTTGTGTTGTGATTAATGCATAAGATTTTGACTTAGCAGATGACTTCCTACTAACCACTGATTCTTTAACTTTTGAAGAAGGTTTTCTTTTAAAACTCATTGACTTAGAGTCAGGTTTTAGATTGCCAGACCTGTTAGCTGCTTCTAGCTTATTCTTAAGCTAGCTAACAGTAGGCGGAACATAAACTATTTCATTTTTGAAAGCCACTTCTTCATGAATGGGATCAGATTCAATGTCATTCACACTTCCTTTGACAAAGTTTATTGGCTTAAGTTTGTCATATGGTTTTGACTTTTTGCATGACAGGTTAGGGTCATTGCTATCAAATCCCAATCCGGATCTAGATCCAGCAGGTTTCAACATGATGATCTGATATTTGACAGCATCTCCAGACCTTGTCCATGCATAGACAACATAGTTTAACCTTTTGTTTTCAGATGAAAGGGTTTGAATATGTTCCTTGAGCATCTCATTCTCAGATGAGATCTCTTCAATCTTCTTTTCAAAATCATTTGACTCTTCACCTTTAGACATATTTGGTTTGTTTACATCTGATGAATATTTAGTTTCATTTATGGATTCTGCTAGCTTTCTGTACTCGATGACCATGTCATCTAGTGCAGCTACCAGTTGTTCCCTTGAAAACTTTTCTGAAGAGAAATCAAATACCTCAGTCTCATGAGTTCTTTCTTCATCTTCTCTTGCCATGAAGCCAGCCACCTCTTCTTCATCACTTTCACTGGATGAAAAGTAAGAGCCACGGCTGCTTCCTCTGTTCTTTCCGTCACCAGCCATAAGTGCCTTTAGCTCTTTTCCATCATCATTGACATCTTCACGCTTCGGCTTCCGGCATTCCTATGCATAATGACCTTTAATACCATAGTTAAAACAAGTAACATTAGATTTAGATTTTCTATTATCATTAGAATTCGAAGAGTTTGAGTTAGAGTTGCTCTTCTTCATGAAGTCGCCAAACTTCTTCACAAAAAGAGACATGGCATCGCTGCTCAGCTGCTCAGCTTCCATGTTCACGTCCGGAGCGGTTGGTGGCTCTTCAGAAGTCACCAGCGCCTTGGCAATGATAACGGACGTGGGTTGATTTTCTTCCATCCTACAGTTCAGCTCGAACTCATAGGCCTTGAGGTCAGCAAAGAGATCAAAGAGAGAGATCTTATTAAGATCTTTGGATTCTCTCATCGCCATAGTCTTTATGTCCCATTCTATTGGAAGAGCACGTATGACCTTGATAGCAAGATCCCGGTTACTATAGGTCTTGCCTAGGATAGACAGAGATGAGACGATCTTGCTGAAGTCGGTCTATGGTATCCAAAGGACTCATCCTTTAACCTCACAAGTTACTCAGATGCAGACTATGCAGGTTGCAAAGTTGACAGAAAAAGTACCAGTGGAACATGCCAATTCCTAGATGATCGGCTTGTTTCATGGCACAACAAGAAACAGACATCGGTTGCGACATCAGCCGCAGAAGCTGAATATCTGGCAGCCGGAAGTTGCTGTTCACAACTTTTGTGGATCCAACAACAACTGAAGGATTTCGGTATCACCGCCAAAGAGTCCCCAATATTATGTGATAACACAAGTGCCATAGCAATTACATACAATCCGGTTCTACATTCTAGAACCAAGCACATCGACATAAGGCATCCCTTCATCCGGGAACATGTCATGTTGAAGCATATCCGGCTGGAATACGTATCAATAGAACAACAAGTAGCCGATATCTTCACAAAGACCCTGCAGGAAGCTAAGTTTTCTCACTTCAGAAACATACTCGTCTTAACCGATATTAATCAGTTCATCTCTTAAAAATGTCTAAAGGGAAAAACGGTTCGGACAGACAAAACTAATAGTTCTTCCTAAATTGTCGGAATCCGAATTCACCAAGGTACATATTGAAGAACCGCTTTGTCTATCAGTTACAGTAAACCGACCGGTTACTTAGTGCTTACACTAATTAACCGCATCGGGACCAATGACTGAAAACCGACCGGTTTGGAAATAATGTATTCCGGACTATTTGGTCTCCGAACAAAAGTGGAATAATTATCTGTGTTTAGATTTATCTGTTCTGAAAAGATACCTTTTCAAAGCAAAATGGTCATACCTCAAAAGACGTGAAGATATGATATCTTTCACTGTCCAGGCCTATGACTCACATCCTAGGCTGTAGACATGCTTATTTCATGCAATATGTTTTATCCTATGATCAATAGAATACATCAACTGTCACCCACTGGATAATACTATCATCCCTCTACTAATATATAACTTAGGCAAACATCAGCCAAAATATTCACAAGTATCAACTTATCCTCTCACTAAGACAAAAATGTCTCAATTTCCAAACATTCTCCAAGTCGATTTTGACTCTGCTCAAAGTACAGAGCATTATGAAATCTTCAAAATGATCAAGTCACTTGAAGATACCGGTCTAAAATCCTTTCTAGATGACAAACATGTCATTTTCCCTGAAACCGTCCTGGAGTTTTTCTATAACGCTAGGGTTTTCCGGGGTACCCCTCATTTCGACACCCTCATTCAATCTAGGGTCGGAGGGACCGTGTTTCATTTTTCGGGAAGTGACTTCGCCAGATGCTTCGATCTTCCGAAGCAAGGGATCACTGATTTGAACGTCCCGGCCGGACTAAAAGCTGAAATTTCCTTGAGCTTCTCTCGGTCTAATCATCCGGTCAGTGACCACAGTGCTAGGTCATCACTGAGGGCTGAATACCAGCTTCTCAATGATATCATCGGTAGGGGCATTCTAGGTAAGGATGTGACCAACACCTACTGTGCTACAGTTTTCAATATGATGACCGCTATCACAACAGATACGCCTGTCAACTGGTCCAAAGTGTTAATTGATGTCCTGATCTGGATGATCAGCATTCGCCAAACCGGCCTCATCCCCCAGATCAGCTGCCTACTCATGGAACTCGGGATTCCACTCTGTCCCGGCGAAAGACTGAATCAGGACCAAGTCATAACCAAGGAAGTTGCCGACTCATTCTATGAGCGGTTCAAGAAGGCCTGGAAAAGGAAGAACTGACACCTCAACTCCTCCGACAATTAAGTCACTCCTTCCTACAACCGGTCATTTTTCTGTACGCACCGGTTGTATCATTATCCCACTTCATTATGACCATTTCGGTTTAATCTATGTCTCTTTCGGCTTCTTGTATTTCACTCTCATTAATGAAAAGTAATTTTTAATTTCCAACTACATGGGAAATTACACAAACTTAGTTACTTTCTAACTAGATTCTCCACCTCGAGCTCCGCAACCGGTCAAAAGTAACCCCTTCCCAAGGAGTTTTGGAAACATAAATATTCCCTTCATAAATAAGACAAACTTAAATTTCAGCATTAAATGCCCCTATTTTCCCTCCAATCTCAAATCTATATAAGGAACCCCATCTTATCAATTCAACATACCTCAAAACAAATCAGAACTTCTTAAACTCTCTCTCTCTCTTGGAAAAATTTGAAAGAATGTCGAACCGCACACTAAGAAATTATCTATGCATCGACTTCAACTCCGTCCTCACGATTGAGGATATTGAAGTAAAGGAACTCCTCTTTGAATCCCTAATCGACATCGGCCTTCAGGATTTTCTCGAAGAAGCCGGACCCGTCTTCATTCCAGAGGTAATGGAATTCTTCAAAAATGCAATCATATCCGGTGATTCCATTATTTCCATGGTGAAAAATCACCATTATGTTCTTCGCGAAAGCGAATTCTCCCGGATGTTCAGACTGCCCACTGAAGGGTTCTCTAATTTCTCATCCCGGGTGGGAAGTGCAGCGGTTGACTATGCAGAATTTTTTTTCGGAACTGAAGTACCGGTGGAGAACCACGATTTGAAAACCCGCCTCGCCCATCAAATCCAACTCCTTCACGATATCGTCAATCGATCCATTATCTATCAATCTCCGAATCAACACTATTCAAAGAAACTCTTCGACATGATGACCTACATCATCAGCAACACCCCCATCAACTGGTCATCGATCATCTTCAATAACCTAAAGACAATGGTTGAGACACAGAAAGGTTTCGGGTATGCTCCTCACATTAGTAGGTTCCTTCGTACACACAATCAACATCTTGGACCGGGTACCCCGGTGTGCTTCTCAAGTGTCCTCCACAAGGAAATGGTAGTGGACAGACTCTCTAGAATGGTAGTTACATAAGTCTGTTCCTTTATGTACTGTAAACCGATTCTGTATCGGTATCTGCTATGTCATTCCTTTTTAATGAAATGATCACTTAAATCAATGTGCTCAAAATTTGGTAAAGTCAAAAATTGGGTTCGGAATTGTGAAATTAAAAATCGGTCTAAAAGTTCAACCGGTTAAACATAATCCGAGTCATCTCCGATAAATAACTGTCTCATATATAGAACGGTTACATTGAATAACTGCCTCTTCATCGGTTAAATAACAACGTCATTTAACAATCGGTTACAAGAACAAACCGCTTCATCGTCGGTTAAATAACCGCATCAAAAGCCCGCTCAAACTTCCCGCCTATCATTTGCCGCCCAAAGCATTTTGGAGGGAAAATTCCCGCCCAAACTTGACGCGACAGTTCGCGGCGGTTGAAATCCCAACCCGCGACTATAAATAGGGTCCTTAGCCATTATATTTCATTCTCACGCGAAACGACATTCTCTCTCTAGCTCTCAAATCTTTCAAAAACTCTAAATCCTTCGATCTTTCAATCTCTTAAACCTACAATGGGTCGTGAATCTGTGCTCTTCACCCACATCATCCAGGTCGACATCGATGAAGTTCGAGTAAATAGACCGGCGGAAGCAAAACGGGTGTTAACCCAGATCTCCGAGTCCAGTCTCGAACATTTCTTGAACGGACCTTTCGTCTTATATTAAGAGGCGGTTACCAAGTTCTTTCAAACCGCCGTTCTCAGCGAAGGGACGATAACGGCAACCATAGGCGGACAACCGTTCAACCTCACCATGGAATCGATTGTTGAGGTCCTTCATCTGCCAACCGAGGGGAGTGACTTCTCGGTGTTTATAGAAGAGGAAGCATTCCAAGCGGTTTGCTGGGATATTTCGGATACTGAGGTTCCAATAGCGGTATCCGGTAAGAAAACATCACTCAAGCCGAAACTCAGACCGCTATGTGAAATCTTATCTAAGTCGGTTCAGGCACGGGGAGGCAACTATGATAGCCTCACCCGAATGAAGATTGATATGATTGTCGGTTTAGTCAACGGTACCAAAATTAACTGGGCGAAGGTAATATTTTCTAACTTATGTGAGATGGTAGATCCGTCATCCAAACGGTCATGGGGATACGCCGTCCCACTAGGCAAGCTGATGCGTCATTTCAACACTAACAACGGCCCCGATGTTTTTCTTCCGCCTAGCAAAGTTATAAAATCATATCAATTTCTTAAACCGGAGGACAAACAAGGCAAAAAGAAGGCCTCCGGTTTTACAAGCGGCCGAAAGAAGAGACAGGCTAGAAAGAAAACGGCTCCGGCCAAAGAAAAATCCGGAAGCAAGGCGGATAAGAAACCGACTGGATCGGCTAATCCGCAGTCCGACACGCTTAAAACAGAAAATTCGGCATCCAGCTCTGGCCGAACCGCCTCACACCACACCGGAGAAAATCGGACTAGCAAGGGGAAAGAGCCGGTAGTCGAGGAACAATCGGCAAGAACTGACGATGATGAAACCGGTCCGACTGGGCAAACAGATACCTCAGACGAACACATCTGGCAAACGGGCGAGGACCTCGTCAACCGAATCATGAATGAAATTCACGAGAAGGCTCACGCGGAAACCGACGTCTACTATCAATGGGCCCTGAATCGACAAAAAATATTCTACAACAACATGCTACTGGACCTCTTGGATGACCGAAAATTTGAAACACTGGTTGAGATGGAAGTAAAAGTAATCAACCTAACAAAAGCTCAAAGCGTCTTGACCGCTCTTCGACGAAGTAGGATGGTTGAACCGCATGCTCGGTTACTGGGGCTCACCGAACACATCCAACGTCTTCAAGGAAAGAATATCCCAGGGACAGCGGACTCTCAACTTGAGCTCTTGGTGTTGGACATGCTAGCAGTCAAAGAAAAGGAACTGTCCGAGGAGATGGCACAGTTGGAAGCGGAGCCCGAGCACTAGGAGGCGTCGCACTTCTCCAGATCCTCACCTAAGGATGATGGCGGTCCGAATCCGACCGAAGACGAACATTTCTCTCCTCCACCGGAACAGAAAATTAACAACACCGAACTCATGACGGGTACACCGCCCACCGATCAACAAGTCTCTCTTCAAACCGGGGATTCGGTATCGGCTGTAACAGAAGATAGGGTAAACGACCTTATCGAGGAATTCGTCAATGCCGCGATTCTGCCGTGGCAAAAGAAGATAAAAGAAACCGCGACTAGATCCATCGAGATGATTGAGTCTACAAATAAAGAGCTACAAACCGCGGTCGGACGGATCACGTCCGTTGAGGACAAATACAACATGACCGACCTTCTGTATAGTGACAATACTAACAGAACTAAGGCATTGGAGGCCGTCACTAAGAAGTTGGAAGCCGACCTCGCTCTTACAAGACAAAAGGTCAGTATGACAGAACTAAACCAATTATCAACCGATCAAAAGCTAAAAAAGATCGATGGGGATCTGGCTCAATCCGGTGTCCAGGCCGGTTCTACACTTGAGAGAGTGGCAATGCTCGAAGAGAAGCATGCCAAGACCGAGGTTGATCTAAAGGCGGTCAACGAACAGTTGGCGGAAATGATAGCGGCAAAGCTGGCTGCCGATAAGGCACTTGAAGAAGCAAATGAGCTCGCGGCTCAAAAGATTCAAGATGCATTGGACGAGCAAACCCGACTTCAAAAGGAAACGGCGGAGGAAGATGCGAACCTGGCCGGACATTTGGAAACATTAGAAAACATTGCACCGACGGTAGCGGTTCAGCAAAATGAAGATGCGGCTCGACTAATCGTCCAACAGTCACCATACAATGAGTTCGTCGAGGCTCACAAGAAGTCCAAAGCGGTTTCTTCCCCATCCGGTCCGGTTACAAGAAAGAGAAAGAATTCTTCCAAGAGGGCGGCAATCTCAAAATTAATAGACGGAGTTACTGAAACGGTTGTTGATCCTCAAATCAACCCGGTTTTACAAGCCGATGAAGAACTTGAGGAAGAGAAAGAATCCATACCACTAAACAAAAGACCGCGAGGTCTTGACGCGATTCCAATCAGATCATTTGTTCCACCGGCTTCCCCCTTCACCGGTACTTCAGGCGGTCAAGGATCATCCTCCAGGCCTGTTCCAGCGGTCAAGGGAAAGGCAACTGATGAAATGCTGGACAAATACTTGCCGCCCAAGAAGAAGAAATAGGGGCTTTCTTTACCTATACTATTACCTATGTTTACCTTAGTATAATTTCATATATATATATATCAAGTATTTTTGGAAACCGGCCTACATTTCAATCCTTACATGGTTTTGAATATTTTAAGTAAAATAATCAAAAAGGGAGAAATTGATAAAGATAAAAATCATAAAATTGATAAAGATAAAAAAAATAAAAAAAAAATAAAAAAAATAAAAATAAATTTATAAAACTTGAAAATTTTTCTCAACTTTTTCGAAAAAAATTTCTAAGTCATTTTCCAAAAATCTGGCCAAATAAACCTTTAAAACAACCGGCCTACATTTCAATCCTTACATGGTTTTGAATATTTTAAGTAAAATAATCAAAAAGGGAGAAATTGTTAGATAAAATTAGATCGGTTAAATAAAACTTAACAAAAACAAATTTCCTGGGCAGGAACGGTTAAAGAACTCAACCGGTTAAGTAATTCAACCGGTCAAGCAATACAACCGGCCAAGAACCTAACCGATCAAGAAGAATGGACCGGTCAAATCAGAAGGCCAAAATCGTTGGACATTCGGTAAATCTGAAGTTATGAAAAACCGGGAGTCATTCGGTTAACATAAACAAACGACTAGTACAAATAGATACTTTGAGTATCTGTTGAGGATGATACCGAAGGAACAGACTTTAGTATTGCCATATTCATACAAGTTTGAAGACAATCTACAGGCTGCAGAAGATCATCCGACAAGATCTTTCCACTCCGGGATAAATCAGAGACGCAATCCTCCAGATGCAGGCAACTGTCCAACCGACAGTTGCCATATTAAGTAAAAGACAAACCTAGCCGGTTTGACCTATACACTAGAAGCCTAGACCGCCAGGTCTAAATCACTGAACTTCTACTCAACCAATTAGAATCAAGGAGATGCAATGTGACCGTTGGCACATTTCACCTATAAAAGAAGGAGCTGAAGAGGAGTAAATGTAGTTCCAAGAGTTTTCAACAACCCATGTTCTGATCTTTACGGTTACCAGCTCTACCAACGACAAGCTCTAAGAATCATTGATTGCAAGTTTATCTCTCTACAAGATTTAGAGCTTAAGTGTTTATTTTAAGTGTGATTACAATTTCGGTGAGAATTGTACGAGTGTTTATCGAGTAGAAAATAAGTCTCGATCGGATTGTGTTTGTGTATTCCTTAGTGAATATCCCTGTTGCGGTTTCGAGAGGAAGGGGTGACGTAGGAGTTTATCTCCGAACATCCATAAAAACCTGTCTTGTTATTTTCTTTCTACCGGTCTTACATTCTAACCGATTCTACCTAAACTAACTTACTAAGTCCCAAAACCGACCCACCCAACTCCAAACTGACCTTGTTCAAATCCGGTTCTACTCATCCTGTGTGTGCTGCTTCAACCTGAAACAAACCACTTCCGCACTTGAACTCGGTTCAAGGGTTTGTGACAGTTTGTGTAATATTGAAACCTGGTGTTAATCTCTAACCGGATTAAATACCAATCCTTGAGTGCAAACCGGTCAGACCCCGGTCCACCAGCCGCGACCTAGATCCTAACAATAATGATACAGATGAGCTAGATGTTGCTCTACTAATTGAATTTGGGAATCTGTCTGCTGAAGAAAGACGTCTTTTGGCTCAACACGTTCAAGAGAATCCTCTCTTAGAAGAAGAAGAGGTGATTGTTCAAGAGCCCAAACAAGCTCTTCCAACTCATGAAGAAGAAGTTGTTGAAGAAGAAGTTATTGAGGAGTCTGGTCAAGCTCCTAATGATGAAGAAGCTATGAAATCCCCTGTTGTAAGATCAGAGGAAGCCCAAGAGAAGGAGGTTGAAGTGACTTAGCCAGAAATCATCAGATCTGAAGAGGAACCATACAAAGATAAAGATGTTGAAGAAGAAAGTTCCTCATCTGAAGAGGAACATAATCAAATTGCTAGGCCCCTTCCATTTCCTGAGATAATTGCGGGTAGTGTTCACTTGTAGAAAAAGAGGTATCAATAAGGGCGAAAACCGTTACTGAAAGAATCAAAAGTCGTTACTGATAATTATCTGTAACGGAAAATAAAACCGTTACCATTCGTTACAGACACACTCGTCACAAAATCTTCTCATGTATCAGTAACGGCTTTTGAAAGCCGTTACTGATAGTCATGGAACGACAGTAACGGTACTAGCCGAGGTAAAACCGTGACTGAAACTTCTCAGGTATCTGTAACGGTTTTCGAAAACCATTACTGATAGTTGTTGGACAACAGTAATGGTACTAGCCGTGTTAAAACTGTTACTGTTTTTCAATGACTACCAGTAACGACTTTCGAAAACCGTTACTGATACCTAAGAAGTTTCAGTCACGGTTTTTGTTTTGTTAAACCGTTACAGAGCAAATTGCGGTAACGGTTTTTTAATGCATAAAACCGTTACTAAATAATAATCGTTTATATATATATATATTTCATATTCATTTGTACATATATAAACCAATAACCAAAACCACAATCATCAATAACCAAAACCACAATCATCAATAACCAAAACCACAATTAACAATAACCAAAACAATCATCAATAACCAAAAACCACAATCATCATTTCAAAACAACAATCATCCACAAACTACAATCATATCTTAAATCCATAAAAACCATTAATTAACGTACTTCAAATAACACACATACATTTCAAAAACTATCTAAACCTTCAACTAACCAGAATTCAAGTGAGAGGGGCCTCATCACTAGTCGAATTAGGGGCATCATCTCTAGTGGGAGGGGCATGTGGACGTGGAGGGAGAGCACCGGGAATCATGGATAATAAGAAGTTCATCGTCTCCCTCATCTCAAGCATCTCATCCCGCATTCTATCACGCTCTACAAATGATTGTTGTCTCTCTTTGAGGTTCTTCGCGCTCCATTTGACGCTGCCTTTGTGCTTCCTCACGCTCCATTTGACGCTCGAGTAATGCTTCTTCGCGCTCTCTCCGTGACTGAAGTTTCTCCGCTTCACGCTCCTCTCGCATTCTTTGCATCTCTTCAAGTAAAACTCGGTTTTCTTCACATAAATGTTGCGTGTCACTGCGCGGTGTGCTAGAACCCCCACGAGCATCTGCTCTAAAACATATAGGTGTGACACCTAAGCCCATACCCACGACTCGCCCATGTCCCTGAGACCCAAACGCATACTCAGCCAAATGTAGGTCATTCCTAGTCGGGTCTTCTTTTAAAGAAGTTCGCAAGGTAGTCTACAAACACAAATTACATTTAATTACATACATAAAATAAATGAAACTAATAAACACGACTTACCACTTTTTCTTGAATAATAGGGGGAACCTCCGGATTTTGATCTTGCAGAGTTGGTTTCTTTGTATGAGTGTGGAGAAATAATTCCGCAAAATTAGGCAAGGTACCGGTAGTCTTCTCTTGTATAAATTTAATAATTGATAAAAACGTAATAACATTATAAACTTTGTTATTCAATGATAAACGAACCATTTTCTTCTCCACTTGCGAAAATGAGATACTGCCCGCATGATTCTTGTACACAAGACGCGACCTATTTTGCGCATTCACATTACTTGTTTTCTGCAAATAAGAAAACATTTGTGTTTAATGAATGATTAATGTAAGAGCTCTTTATAAAAACTTTAACTTACCTTGAACTCCGGAGTGAGAAAGCGACGATTAAGAAGATAATGCCAATCACTTAGTTCGATCTCGGGAGGGAAATTTGCCCTAATCGCTTCCTCGTTACCTTCACGAGCTTTAATGTACAAGGTGTTCCAATGACATCTTCATCTATCTCATAATTTGTTTGCTTGAAATAAACTTTGTCGGCGATAGTTGTTGATGTCCTCCCCCACAGCCACGAAAGGATCCTAAATAGTCAACATTAAAATACGATTATAGGTTGTGATGAATACATAAAAATTAATAATATAAAAAGTTATCGTGATAGCCATCCATATGTGATCTAGCTGAGTAGAGCTCAGGTCCGACCAACGCAAAGTCCTGTGAGGTAGTGCATTGGAGTCTCGAATGACACTCCCAATATGCCTCGACCACGCTGTCCTATTATCGCACATTGGTTTACCATCTATCGGGTTAAATTGAAGAGTCATCTTTTGCTCCTCTTGCAATCTACCAACTGCTGTATTTTTGTTGTTGCCCCGTCTCCTCCTCGAAATAGATCCTAAAATTAAACACAAAATTATATAGGATCATAACAAAATACTTAAGCAAACACCAGTACCTCAATCTTGCTCCTCAGACGGGGGTTGTGTCTCATCATCATCATCGAGGTTAGTGTTTGGTACACTATCAACATTCATGACATCATCAAGGTCCAAATCAATTTCCTCGATAGAGTTAAGTAATTGCAAAGGATCTTCTGAATGCTCCTCGGTCCTTTGTACAAGGTCGTTTAGCGCGCTGCTTAAACTCTTACCTTGCATTCTTTTAGGTTCCATGATAGCTGCAAATATTGAATGTAATGTTTATAAGAAAAATTTACAAGTAACCCTTCATAGAAAATAATTCAACCTTAATTAGAGTAACGGAGATTTATTGGTGTCACAATTTTCCATTCAAGTCTTGATGCCATATCTGTAGAGTAAAAGACTTGTTGTGCTTGGCTTGCCATTATGAATGGTTCATTTAATTGAGTCTGTAGAATCCTGTTGATATTTATACTAACATAACCATACTTATAAACTTTAATGCCCCGATCTTTGTGATGAACATCAAACCATTTGCATTTGAAGAGAATCACTCGTCTTCCACAAAAGAATATCACTTCTATGATTTCATTGATCACTCCATAGTAGTTAATAGTCTCGGCCCCATTATTACCAACAACCAAAACCCCGCTATTTTGGGTGGTCAATCTCTCATCATGTTTTTCAGTGTTAAACTTGTATCCATTTATTTTGTACGAGTTATATTTCTTTGCATACAATGTAGGCCCACGTCCTAAAATCTTAAGATTTGTTGTCCTATCGGATTGATCGGTTAATTGCTCCACCTATTAATTAGAAATTATTGTTAAACTAATTGTCATATACTAAAAAAATAAATTGTTGAGACGATTACTTACTCTTTCTTGGAAATATCTAACATATTGTTTATCCCAAGCTTCATTGGAAATATTAGGAGGGCATGATTGAACGAAATTGCTGCGCAATTGATAGATTAAATTATTACTTAAATCATACCTCATAATGAAATTAAGGGACTTACTTATAATATTCTTCAGCTTCACGAATTTTTTTTAAGATGTACCGATGAGCACGCTCACGGTCACCTAGTTAATATGTGTAGGCTGTGCCATTAGATAAGTCTTCCATAGCGATGAATATGGAAAATGTTGTACTTGTATTTATCGATTCATTTTCTCACTCTTGATCGTCCAAATATCGGGCACACATGCTCATAGTCTCATTCAAAAGGTAACTCTCGCTGATTGAACCTTCTGGAAAGTTCATGTTCCTAAGGTATTTCTTGAGTGTGCTCATATATTGTTCAACTGGATACATCTATCGATACTAAACCGGCCCTCCAAGACAAGCTTCAAAAGCTAAATGAACTGGCAAGTGCACCATTATATCAAAAAAAGAAGGTGGAAACATCTTCTCCAATTTACAAAGTGTCAAGAAAATGTTGTCATTTAATGTTTCCAATTGCCCGCGTTGTAAACTTTTTTGGCAAAGCAACCGAAAGAACCTTGCTAAATTCACCACAGCATCGTATGCATCATCGGGAAGTAGGCCATGTGTAGCTAGTAGAAGGAGATATTGTAATAAAATGTGACAATCGTGACTCTTCAATCCTAAAATTGTTTTCTCCTCCATGTTTACACACGCCCCAATATTTGAACAAAAACCGTCGGGCATTTTAATATCTTTCAAAAACTGGCATAAACGTTTCTTGTGTTCTGAGGACAATGCATAGGGGGCCGGCGAACACCGAAGAACACCATCAACTTCAACCGGATGTAAGGAATGTTTTATGTTCATTATAACCAAATCTTTCTTTGCTTTAATTCCATCATTGGTCTTTTCTTTGAAATTCATTAAAGTTCCCAACAAACTATCACATATATTCTTCTCAATATGCATTACATCCAAATTATGTCTCAACATCAAAGATTTCTAGTAAGGCAATTGAAAGAATATACTGAATTTGTTCCAATTATCACCTCGGGATTCATGTATAACTTTCGTTTTCTTAGGCGGGTACTTTGTCAAACAATTTTCCTTTAGATCTCGTGCCTGCCATTGAATTTCGGAACCCGATAATAATATAGTAGGACCTCTATGCTCAGTATGCCCATCAAACGTATCGGTCTCTTTGCGCCATCGATGATTAGACGAGAGGAATCGTCGATGATTCATGTAACACTCCTTCTGGCAATTTGTTAACCTCAAAGACGCAGTGTTCTAATTACAAGACGGACATGCCAATTTCCCTTTTGTACTCCATCCAGACAAATTTGCATATGCCGGGAAATTATTAATAGTTCACATAAGAGTTGCCCGTAAATTAAAATATTGTTTTCTTCTTGCATCGTATGTCTTCACACCAGTATTCCACAATTCCGTCAACTCTTCAATAAGTGGCTAAAGAAATACGTCAATACAATCTCCGGGACTTTTTGGTCCTGGAATGAGCATTGAAAGAAGAAAATTGTTTTTGTCCATACATGTGGTAGGAGAGACGTTGCAAGGAATGAGAATAATTGGCCAAATGTTGTATGATGTTTTTCCGCTAGCAAAATGTTGAAAACCATCATTTGCCAAACCAAGTCGCACATTTCGAGGTTCTGTTGAGAAATTTGGGTACAAGTTATCAAAGAACTTCCATGTCATTGAATTAGCAGGATGCCTCAACATCATCTTCGGGATTGTTATCTTTATGCCAAGTCATGTGTGGAGCAGTTTTGAAACACATGTATATTCTTTGCAACCTCGGTTTTAATGGAAAATAGCGCAGCGACTTATTGAGTATATACTTACCATTCACCTTCGTTCGAATTGCACCATTAGATTTATTGACATTCCACCTAGAAAGCCCACAAACTTTACATTTCTGCAAATCCTTATCCTCTTTACGAAAAAGCATGCAATCATTCTTACACGCGTCAATTGTTTCGTACGATAGGATCATGTCTTTAATGAATTTCTTGCACTCATAATACGAATTCGGTAGTTGATTATGAATTGTCAGTATTTCCTCCTTCAATAAACTCAATAATAAATCAAATGACGTGTTTGTCCACTGACCTACATTCTTTATGTGAAGAAGTTTAAGAAGAGTTGAGGCTTTGGAAATGCGAGAACCTTCATACAAAGGTAGTTTTGAATCGTCCAACAATTTGTAAAACATCTTAGCATCATCAACGAGATGCTCATTTTCACTTGGATGTTCATTATGATTGTTGACATTAGGATACAAATCAGCAATAATATCTTCCATTAGATGATCCTCAACAATAATATCTTCCATTAGATGATCCTCACAAACTTCAACAGGTTCGTCATCCATGATATTAGTATCGTTATTTGTTGGTACATTGATCGGTTCGTCTTCAATTTCATCATCTGATTCATTTTCCTCCACATTCTCAGTAACAACATAATTCTGAATACAATCATATGGGATCTAACCACACTTTTATTCTCATATACTCGATTTTCACACCTTACATAAGGACATGCAATCGATGATCTACCCGTAGACCTTTCAGCAAATTCTAAGAATTTGTCAACCCCCTCATTATATTTAGGATCGGTACGAAGTATAGTCATCCATGTTTTGTCTGGGATTTCCATCTAACCTAACATACAAATTAATAATCCAACAACTTAACATCAATAATCAAACATACAAATCATTTATTAATCTAATAATCCAAAATGCAATAATATAACATACAAATAATCTAACTTAATCTACCAATCCAATAATCTAACATACAATTAATCTAATAATCCAAACATGCAATAATCTAACATACATATAATCTAACTTAATCTACCAATCCAATAATCTAACATATAAATAATCTAATAATCCAAACATGCAATAATCTAACATACAAATAATATAACTTAATCTACCAATCCAATAATCTAACATTCAAATAATTTACCTAAATCTAACATCAAATAATCTAACTTAGCATTCAATATTATGTAACCTAACATACAAATTTTCCACTAACCTAACATCAATAATCTACTAACAATCTAACAATCTAACATTGATTGTAAATAAGAACTAACCTGGATTTTAAAGTGCAAACTATAATCCGCGGCAGCAAAGACAAAGGCAAATTCAAACCCCGATAGAATTGAAATTAATGCAACATGATTCAACAGTTTAAACGCAAAAGGTGATAATGAAAACTTGATTCAACAGTTCAACATATATAAGAAGTAACATGATTGAATACCTGATTATACCGTTCAAACGACAGTGAAGAACGAATTCAACAGTTCAAATGGGGAAATTCAGAATTTCTGCAAACCAAAAATTAGATTATGTTGACAGGAGGTCAAACCCTAAACCAAAATCAAAATCATCTAAGTGTTGTTTGCATCTAAAGCATCTTCTGTATATACCATACCAATCAAGAATTCTGTACATAATTCAGACATGCAAAACAACTATTCAACTCAGGAAGGCTGGAAAAGTGATAGTTAGTGAATCAAACATAATATAGCTGCTGAGCATTTCAAATAGAACTCCAGTATGTCTAGGTTTACCAAAAAAACTAAACAAATACAAATGATTGAATGAAAGATCCAAAGTAATATATAAATTAACGATCCAAACATTACTTCAATCAATGTTCCTAATACTACATTACTTCAATAATTGTTCCTAATGTTCCTAATCCAAAATAGAACCAAAATAAAATGGGCGGAGGGAGAAGAGAGTTTAGCCTGATCGATCGAAGAAGAATAGAGGATCCCTGACTAGTTCGATGATCGGCGGGTGGCAGGGAATAGAGGATCGATGATCGTCGGAGAGAAGATGATCGGCGGAGGAAGAAAAGAGAGAAGAAAACTTACTTGGCGGCAACATCGACTTCAACAGACGGGCGGCGACGGCGACTTCAACAGACGGGCGGCGATTTCAACGGTCGGCTTCAACACACGGACTTCAACAGATGATCGGAAAGAAGAGGAGAAAGCGCGGAGGAAGAAAAGAAAAGAAAGAAAAGAAAGAAAAGAAAGAGGGAATTGTTCGCTGGTTTATTACAGACTATCTGTAACGGTTATTGAGAAAACCGTTACAGATATCCAACTGTCTTTTCATCTTCCTTTCCAATATCGGTAACAGTTATTGAGAAAATCGTTACAGATAATACATTAGTAACGACTTTAGAAAAAAACCATTACTGGTGACTTTTTCTAGAAAACGTTAACTAAAGTAGTATCTATAACGGTTTTTTATAAAACCGTTACAGATAGTGGAAGGAAAGATGAAAAGTCGGCTTAATATCTGTAACGAATATTGAGAAAATCGTTACAGATAAAACATTAATAACGACTTTAGAAGAGAACCGTTACTGATGACTTTTTCCAAAAACGTTAACTAGAGCAGTATCTGTAACTGTTTTTTGATAAAACCGTTAACAGATAGTGGAAGGAAAGATGAAAAGTCGGCTTAATATCTGTAATGGTTTCCCTTAAAACCGTTACTAATGCCCTTTTCCAAAAACGTTAACTGAAGCCATATCTGTAACGGTTATTGACAAAACCATTACAGATAGTGGAAGGAAAGATGAAAAGACGGCTTAATATCTGTAACGGTTATTAAAAACCGTTACAGTTAATACATTAGTAACGGCTTTAGAAGAAAACCGTTACTGACGACCTTTCCAAAATCTATAAAATGTTGCAATATCAGTAACGGCTTTCGAAAGCCGTTACTAATACCCTTAATTCGAAAAATAGAATTTAAGCTGCTATTATCTGTAACGGTGATTCTTTATATCCGTTACTGTAACTTTTTATCAGTAACGGCTACCGTTACTGATGTTCTTATAACAGTAACGGTTTAGTATAACCGTTACTGATGAAAAGTATTAGTAAGAATGTTCGAGCGTCGTTACTAGTAGTCGTTATAGAAGACCTTTTTTCTACTAGTGGTTCATGAGAATATCAACAATCCTCTTCACTACAAGGGAGATCTGTATGAAAGATTTCAGAGGGCTGAAAGGGAATTAGTAGAAGAAGATTTGAATAAATCTGGTAATGTGTCTGAGAAGGAACAACCGGAGTAATCCATGCAGATTCATACCAATTTTGAACCTATTTAGAGCATGGCAGCAGAATCTCAAGAAGATTCATCTAATGAAGAATCTTCTGCTGACGGTATCAAGATTCTAAAGTCTATGACTTATGTGCTCTCCTCTCTTTAGAAGAACGTGGTATCTATGGGATCAAATATGATAAAGGCTTTGAACACCCAAAAAGAAGAGAGAAAAGAATTTGCTGATTTTTCAAATTTCTTAATGAATTGGATAATACTTTGAAGAAGAACACGTATGAGACTCACATCTCAAATTCAAACTTCTCCAAATTTGAAAAGAAGCTCTACATTCGTCAATATAAAATGATGGAGCTAGAAAAGCACATCAATGATGATCGTCATCGAGAGACTATGGAGGAACTCAATCTGGTGAAAAACCAGATGGTTGAAATTCAAGGATGTTTAAGAAGAAATGATGATGAACGACTGGAATTTGCTGACTCTATTGCAAGAAAATTTCAAGCAAAAGAGAATGCAAAAGCTTATGCCGAAAAAGATCAACCCCATTTCACCCAAGGTGAGTCAAGTAGAAGAATTGACGGTGTGTCAACCGACACTAGATCTAGACGAGCGCCAAGTAACGATGAAAATCCAAGGCCAACTAAAAGAGGCGGAGGACGAAGCGGTAGTGATCGTGGAGGCCGAAGCAGTGGTGGTGGTCGTGGTAGGCAATCTGGTTTTGATCAAAGAGGTCGTGCCAGTGGCGGTGATCGTGGTGGGAGATCAAGTGGAAGCGGTCGTGGTGGTCGCAGTATTCCTCCATTTCTAAATCTGTTAAGCGGTCAAGATATGAGCCCAACCGATCCTCGAGTAAAAAGGGAAGAACAATAATTTCTTATCTCTTACTCTGTTAAGTTTCTCAAACTATGTTTCTGTGATTATGTTCTGAATATTGGTTTCGAAAGTCTGTGAAGTTTGCTGTAAGTGAACAAAAGGTTATTTATATGATGAATGCGTATTTTATTATATATATATATGCAGGTCTTCAATTTCATCATCAAAAAGGAGGAAATTGTTGGGTCAAATTATTTTGACTTAGTGTTGAAATAGTTTGACGATTGGGATTTTGATGATGAAATAATTTATGCGTGTAATTGTTTTTGATGTAGGTGTATTAAAGAACAATTTGATTAGACTTGGTTCTAATGAGGCTCATTAGACCGATTTGGCATTAGATGAACAAAGTTAGACGTGCAGTCTAACTAGCGAAGTTAGATGTGTAGTCTAACTAAGCGGTGTTAGACGTGCAGTTTAACTAGAGGAATTAGAGGTGCAGTCTAACTCAGCGGAGTTAGACGTGCAGTTTAATAGACTCAGTAATTAGACGTGCAGTCTAATATATTTGGAATTAGACGTGCAGTCTAATTCGTGGAGTTAGACGTGCAGTCTAATATATTGGGAATTAGACGTGTAGTCTAACTCGTGGAGTTACACGTGCAGTCTAATAGATTTCGGAATTAGACGTGCAGTCTAATAGATTTCAGAATTAGACGTGCAGTCTAACTCAGCGGAGTTAGACGTGCAGTCTAATAGAACTCGTAATTAGACGTGCAGTATAACTCTTGGAGTTAGACATGCAGTCTAAAAGATTTCGAAATTAGACGTGCAGTCTAATAAATTTCGGAATTAGACGTGCAATCTAACTTAGTGGAGTTAGACGTGCAGTCTAATGGAACACGTAATTAGACGTGCAGTCTAATAGAACTCGTAATTAGACGTGCAGTCTAACTCGTAGAGTTAGACGTATAGTCTAATATACTCGGAATTAGACGTGTAGTTTAATATATTGTGAAAGTTAGATGTGTGGTCTAACTCCTTCAGATAAGTCTGAAGTAGAACCGGAATTCGACGTGCAGTCTAACGCAATGGAGTTAGACGTACAGTCTAATGGTTTGTGAAAGATTAGATGTGTAGTCTAATTGGTGAAAGTTAGACGTGTAGTCTAACTCCTTCAAATTAGTCTGAATTGATTGTAATTAGACGTAAGTCTAATCCCATTAGACCAGGCGGACTAATGGATTCTGCTCTTAGACGGGGACGTTTGAATTCATTAGATGAGGTCGTCTAACTGAAATACGTCTAATGCTATGCTTAAGCAGTATGCTTGAAGCTAGCAACCGCCTACCCATGTGCTATAGTTGTACTCTACTCCTGCTCCACTTTCTAGTGAACATTAGTTCGATAGCTATATGCAACCAACCAATGAATGCCACGTAAGAGAATTTCCCTCATATTACTTGTTTTGCAGGTACATCTCTGATGGAATATTCGGTGCACTACCAGTTGTTGTACGACCACGATCTCTGTGCTCAGAACTTGCTGTGTACTATGGAGGGTTTCCAAGGGAAGATTTCCACGTATCATTCTAAAGATTCGACCGTTAGTCTCTGCCCAGTATTTATCAAATCTCAAGGACAACGGACGAACTGCCATTCGATCAACTAAGAAATACTATCTAAGAAGACCTACTGAGAAATCAATTCTTTGAATATTCAAGTCGTAAGATGCTTTCCTGATTGTACTGTGTGTGAATCAAGAGAGAGCTAGAATAAAAACACCTTTAGCTGAGTAATATTCTTCATCTTGTAAATTGAACAGAGTGTATTCTGTTCAACAGTGAGCTAAGTGTGTGCAAATTGTATTTGATTCGAATCATATTATAGTGAATCCTTCCGGTGGTTGGAAGAAGGGGTGACGTAGGAGAGTTTGCTCCGAACATCCATAAACAAACTGTTGTGTCTTTTCATTACTATCATCTTCTTATTCTTCATCTTGAGCTTCAAACCTAAGTAAACAATTCCGCCTTGATTCTATTTCAAGTGTTTACAAGGGTTTGCGTAGAATAGAAATAGAATTAAATCCCTAACAAGATTTTTCTTTCAAACCATTTTTCATAAGCCTTCATCAATAGCCAGACCCCGTCTCTATCGATAAAGTCGATCCTATCACATGGATTCGTCTTATTACAGAATTGGCCAATATTACTTTCCATATCCCATATCCTATTCCTCCTTGTTATATAATAGTTCAAGACTTAAATGATAAGGATTAGAGAAGATGGAATGAAGAGTTTATGCCAAATTATTTTTTGTATTCCATATTATAATGATGATTCAAAAACATTTCACACTTATGTCATAAGTCTTATACATAACAAATTTATAATCAAAATTGTATTTCTTCGATTCTCACTTTTTTAAGTTATGAAAGACTTTTTAGGAAATAAATATATTGTCTTTTATATAATAAAACTTTATAAATGTCTCAAACTCTTGACAACAAATAAGAAGTTGAAAGTGGAATAGAAATGATCATTAATTTAGCAAGTGACTTTAAGAATAAAACCCGAATTAGTATTAATTTAATGTGGATATATATATATATATATTCAATTATAATTGATTTAATATGTTTTTTATAAATATTCAAACTTAGAACATTTATTACGAGTGTAACAAAGGTTACGTTAATTCGTCATTTTACTTGAGAAACATGTAACTTCTCGTGAAGAGGTTGTTAAGCACTTTAATAGGCTGTTTTTTTTTTATTATTTTTCGTTTTCTGTTTTATTTAAATATTATTTTGCTTAAAAAATAATTTGTACGACCTAATAGTAATGTTCTCACACAAATCTCTAACATTTTGCAAGTTCTCACACAAAAAGTGTTCTTTAATTGTTTAATTTAAAATTCTTCTTCTCTTGGAAAGATTCTACAAGTTTGTAAATATCTTTTGATAAATAATAGTTAAACTTTGAATATTTTAGTTTCAAGGTATAATCACAAAATTTTGTAAACTCTATGATATTTTATTTTAAATAATTTTTTATTTTGTATATTTTAAAAGTATAAAAAAATATAAATCATCAAAAAATATTATTTATAACATAAGGAAAAAAATATTATGGATAAAGATCTGTTTGGATTTTATTTTATTTTCAATTTTTTTATATGTTGCCTTTTCGAGCATTACTTTACACTTACAAATATTTGCATTTTTTTTAATTTTAAACCTAGAGCCCATGACAATAACATAAATGTGTGCTTTTAAAAACAGTTTGATACCAAAATTAGACACATTTAGGCTTAGATTCTCCTTTAAATGAATAATTTAAAATTGAATATATAAATATATAAGATGTAAAATAATAAAAAATTAAATTAGAAGACATTAAAATCTATTAAAGTATAGACTTTAATGTGACCGGCATTTGAGACACGACTATCGAGTTATAATATTACCTTTTCAAGAAGTTCAATTTTTGTGTTACACAATTTATTGAATGTGATATTATTCTTTTCCTTTTGCAATAAAATAAAATATTAATATAGACATTAAGAAATTAAAAAATTATAAATTAATTATTATTTATTATAAATGAGTTAAATAATTAAAATAATAAATAAATAATAAAATCTAAATATCCATGGTGAGTTTTATGCTTTACCATTGAATATATAATTTAAAATGAAGTTAAATTGTAATAAAATATCAACAACCATCTCAAAACCATATATCTTCAAATTTTGTATAAACAATAAATGATTGCATAAGTGTGAAACATTAAGAGAGAACAAAGAAATATAAGTCGCAAATAAAGATGACACCAAACATTAGAAATTAGAAATAAAAACATATAAAAAGAATTTGTCTAAAATAAAATTGATGATAATTTTTTGTTCGATAGATATTATTAATGAAGTGAATACATGTTAGTGGGTCTGAAATGAAAAGGACGGGTTGTAGAAACTCTTTAGATTGTTGTAGATTGTTGATGAAGTTGATTCTCAATTTATTGGCAAGGTCATCGGAGATATAGTGTGACATGTGCGGATTGATAAAACTTCAAAATGGCTTATGACGACACATGATGCAATGAGTATTAGCTGACTCCCTATTGAATACATATATTAAAAATCCTCAAATCCTTAAATAGTTAAACAATATTTTGATTCATCTAACATTTTAACATTGATTTAAAAGTGTTCATGTCATAATCTATGTTTATCCTTTGACGTAGCCTTGATTTTATATTACAATGATTTATCAAAAATAATACAACAATTCTCAAACAACTCGGTCGTAATCAAACTATTGAAAACTTGTTACGCCGTAACATGTTTTTATCGTTTTGTTAAGGCTCGAGCTATTTAGAGATTTTATTATACAGTTTCTTGACGTATCATGTAAGTACAAAACCAAGACTAAATCAAAGGATAGAAATAAAATTAATCACAAACACAAATTAAATAATGTTTAAAAACGCACTAAAGTGGTAATTATAAACTCCCAACATAAGAATAAGAGAAAAATTTTTATACATAAAAATAATCATCAGTTATCTCAAATTATATTCGAGTTATAATATAAAGAGCTAAAATAAAATATTTATAGATCTGTATCATCTTGAACAAATTTTGAATCACCGTTTAAACGATAATTGAATATGTGGAAAATCTTTAAAGAAAACATAATTGAAACAATTTTAAGAAAAATAGTAAGTAATGTAAATGAATCAAAATATTCGTAGCTTGGATTTCTCAATAATGAGATCCGACATAGTAGATCATCTGGAGAAAAATCAGTACTTCCCCATCACATAATATCGTAAATATAATTCTAATCGAATATGTCGAGACTAGATAGATAAGACACTTGGTTGAGATTGTAAAAAACAAAATGAGCTATAAAACATAACAATGAATAACGCCATGTAAAAGAATGAATACAAATAAGAGACTGTTGAATGAGAGTATTATAAAAACAATAAAGAAAGAGGGTTTCTTATATAGAGATATAGATTACTGAACAGCGGCGCAGCAACATGAAAACCTAATTAATAAATGTGTTTTTAGGTATAGTTAGAAGATTTTTAGCCCAAATTGATATAATGGGCTTAAAATTACATAATATATTAGAATATGGGTCGAATATTTATCTATGTCAGAAAATTTGAGCATCGTACAAAATATTATTCAATTTGGAGCCCAAACTACAATTTGGGTGCTAAAATTGTATCTTATTGGGCCGTATTAGAAAAAAATTATTAGAGGTTGCTATTTAAAATTTTTATTTTTAGACTAAATATTGAAAATGAGATGAATAAATTATAACTCTACTAGGTAAGAAATGGAACTTCGGGGATATGATTTTTTTTTTCCAATTTTAAACTGCAAAATCAAGCTTTACGGTAAAACATGTTTTATTGGATTCAGTACTAGAATCCATTTGGGAGTAATTAGTAAATTATTATAATACTTCCTTTTGGTTCTAAAAATTAAGATTATATTCCTAGAATAATAGTATCTTTTGAGGTAGTAAATTGAAAATTATAAAGGATTATTAATTATGGGTAGTAAGTAATGAAAAATGGAATTATGCATGGATTCGTTCTATTGCAGAATGGGCCAATACTACTTCACATATCCCATTCCTCCTTGTTATATATAATTCAAGACTTAAATGATAAAGATTAGAGAAGAGTGAAAGAAGAGTTTATGCCAAATTATTTTTTTTTATTCCATATTATAATGATGATTCAAAAACATTTCACACTTATGTCATAAGTCTTATACATAACAAATTTATAATCAAAATTATATTTCTTTGATTCTAACTTTTTTAAGTTATGGAAGACTTTTTAGGAAATAAATATATTGTCTTTTATATAATCAAACTTTATAAATGTCTCAAACTCTTGACGACAAATAAGAAGTTGAAGGTGGAATAGAAATGGTCATTAATTTAGCAGGTGACTTTAAGAATAAAACCCGAATTATAATTGATTTAATATATTTTTTTTATAAATATTCAAACTTAGAACATTTATTACGAGTGTAACAAAGGTTACGTTAAGTCGTCATTTTACTTGAGAAACATGTAACATCTCGTGAAGAGTTTGTTAAGCACTTTAATTGATTGTTTTTGTTTTTGTTATGTTCCGTTTTTTGTTTTATTTAAATATTATTTTGCTTTAAAAATAATTTGTAGGACCTAATAGTAATGTTCTCACACAAATCTCTAACATTTTGCAAGTTCTCACACAAAATAAGTGTTCTTTAATTGTTCAATTTAATATTCTTCTTCTCTTGGCAAGCTTCTACAAGTTTGTAAATATCTTTTGATAAATAATAGTTAAACTTTCAATATTTTGGTTTCAAGGTCTAATCACCAATTTTTTTTAAATTCTATGATATTTTAGTTTGAATATTTTTGTTTATTTTTGTATATTTTACTGCCTTAAAAAAGTTTAAAAGTATAAAAAATTATAAATTATCAAAAAATATTATTTATAACATAAATAAACAAATATTATGGACAAAGATCTGTTTGGATTTTATTTTATTTTCAAATATTTTTTATATGTAGCCTTTCTAGCATTAGTTTACACTTACACATATTTGCATTTTTTTTTATTTTAGACCTAGAACCTATGACAATAACATAAATGTGTGCTTTTAAAAACAGTTTGATACCAAAATTAGACACATTTAGGCTTAGATTCTCCTTGAATATTTTAAAATTGAATATATAAATAAATAAGATGTAAAATAAAAAAAAATTTAAATTAGAAGACATTAAAATTTATTAAAGTAGAGACTTTAATGTGACCGGCATTTGAGACACGACTATCGAGTTATAATATTACTTTTTCAAGAAGTTCAATTTTTGTGTTACACAATTTATTGAATGTGATATTATTCTTTTCCTTTTGCAATAAAATAAAATATTAATAGAGACAATAAGAAATTAAAAAATTATAAATTAATTATTATTTATTATAAATGAGTTAAATAATTAAAATTAAAATAAATAATAAAATCTAAATATCCATGGTGAGTTTTATGCTTTACCATTGAGATTATCAACAGTCCATTTTGAATATATAATTTAAAATGAAGTTAAATTGTAATAAAATATCAACAACCATCTCAAAACCATATATCTTCAAATTTTGTATAAACAATAAATGATTGCATAAGTGTGAAACATTAAGAGAGAACAAAAAAATATAAGTCGCAATTAAAGATGACACCAAACATTAGAAATTAGAAATAAAAACATATAAAAAGAATTTATCTAAAATAAAATTGATGATAATTATTTGTTCGATAAATATTATTAATGAAATGAATACATGTCAGTGGGTCTGAAATGAAAAGGACGGGTTGTAGAAACTCTTTAGATTGTTGTAGATTGTTTATGAAGTTGATTCTCAATTTATTGGCAAGGTCTTCGGAGATATAGTGTGACATGTGCGGATTGATAAAATTTCAAATTGGCTTATGACGACACATGTTACAATGAGTATTAGCGGACTCCCTATTGAATACATATATTAAAAATCCTCAAATCATTAAATAGTTAAACAATATTTTGATTCATCTAACATTTTAACATTGATTTAAAAGTGTTCATGTCACAATCTATGTTTATCCTTTGACGTAGCCTTGATTTTATATTACAATGATTTATCAAAAATAATACAACAATTCTCAAACAACTCAGTCGTAATCAAACTATTGAAAACTTGTTACACTGTAACATGTTTTTATCGTTTTGTTAAGGCTCGAGCTATTTAGAGATTTTTTTATACAATTTCTTGACCTATCATGTAAGTACAAAACCAAGACTAAATCAAAGGATAAAAATAAAATTAATCACAAACACAAATTAAATAATGTTTAAAAACGCACTAGAGTGGTAATTATAAACTCCCAACATAACATAAGAATAAGAGAAACTTTTTAATACATAAAACGAATCATCAGTTATCTCAAATTATATTGGAATTATAATATAAAGAGCTAAAATAAAATATTTATGGATCTCTATCATCTTGAACAAATTTTGAATCACCGTTTAAACGATGATTGAATATGTGGAAAATCTTTAAAGAAAACATAATTGAAACAATTTAAAGAAAAATAGTAAGTAATATAAATGGATCAAAATATTCGTAGCTTGGATTTCTCAATAATGAGATCCGACATAGTAGATCATCTGGAGAAAAATCAGTACTTCCCCATCACATAATATCGTAAATATAATTCTACTCGAATATGTCGAGACTAGATAGATAAGACACTTGGTTGAGATTGTAAAAAACAAATTGAGCTATAAAACATAACAATGGATAACGCCATGTAAAAGGATGAATACAAATAAGAGACTGAGAATAATGTTGAAGGAGAGTATTATAAAAACAATAAAGAAAGAGGGTTTCTTATATAGAGATATAGATTACTTAACAGCGGCGCAGCAACATGAAACCCTAATTATTAAAAGTGTTTTAAGGTATAGTTAGAAGATTTTTAGCCCAAATTGATATAATGGGCTTAAAATTACATAATATATTAGTATTTGGGTCGAATTTTTATCTATGTCCGAAAATTTGAGCATCGTCCAAAATATTGTTCAATTTGGAGCCCAAACTACAATTTGGGTGATAGAATTGTATCTTATTGGGCCGTATTAGAAAAACATTATTAGAGGTTACTATTTAAAATTTTTATTTTTAAACTAAATAATGAAAATGAGATGAATCAATTAAAGCTCTACTAGGTAAGAAATGGAACTTTGGGGATATGTATTTTTTTTCCAATTTTAAACTGCAAAATCAAGCTTTATGGTAAAACATGTTTTATTAGATTCAGTACTAGAATCCATTTAGGATATAACTACTAAATTATTATAATACTTTCTTTTGGTTTAAAGATTATATTCCTAGAATAATAGGATCTTTTGAAGTAATAAATTGAAAATTATAAAGGATTATTAATTATGGGAGTAAGTAATGAAAAATGGAATTATGCATGGATTCGTCCTATTGCAGAATGGGCCAATACTACTTCCCATATCCCATTCCTCCTTGTTATATATAGTTCAAGACTTAAATGATAAGGATTAGAGAAGAGGGAATGAAAGTTTATGCCAAATTATTTTTTTTATTCCATATTATAATGATGATTTAAAAACATTTCACACTTATGTCATAAGTCTTACACATAACAAATTTATAATCAAAATTATATTTCTTTGATTCTAACTTTTTAAGTTATGGAAGACTTTTTAGGAAATAAATATATTGTCTTTTATATAATCAAACTTTATAAATGTCTCAAACTCTTGACCACAAATAAGAAGTTGAAGGTGGAATAGAAATGGTCATTAATTTAGCAGGTGACTTTAAGAATAAACGCGAATTATAATTGATTTAATATTTTTTTTATAAATATTCAAACTTAGAACATTTATTACGAGTGTAACAAAGGTTATGTTAAGTCGTCATTCTACTTGAGAAACATGTAACATCTCGTGAAGAGTTTGTTAATCACTTTAATAGGCTGTTTTTGTTTTTGTTATTTTCCGTTTTCTATTTTATTTAAATATTATTTTGCTTTAAAAATAATTTGTACGACCTAATAGTAATGTTCTCACACAAATCTCTAACATTTTGCAAGTTCTCACAAAAAAAAAGTGTTCTTTAATTGTTCAATTTAATATTCTTCTTCTCTTGGCAAGCTTCTACAAGTTTGTAAATATCTTTGGATAAATAATAGTTAAACTTTCAATATTTTGGTTTCAAAGTCTAATCACAAATTTTGTAAATTCTATGATATTTTTGTTTGAAAAAAAATATATATATATATATATTTGTATATTTTACTGCCTAAAAAATTTTAATAGTATAAAAAAAATTATAAATCATCAAAAAATATTAATTATAACATAAAGAAAAAAATATTATGGACAAAGACCTGTTTGGATTTTATTTTATTTTTAAATTTTTTTTATATGTAGCATTTTCGAGCATTACTTTACACTTACACATATTTGCATTTTTATTTTATTTTAGACCTAGAACCCATGACAATAACATAAATGTGTGCTTTTAAAAACAGTTTGATACCAAAATTAGACACATTTAGGCTTAGATTCTCCTTGAATATTTTAAAATAGAATATATAAATAAATAAGATGTAAAATAAAAAAATTTAAATTAGAAGACATTAAAATCTATTAAAGTAGAGACTTTAATGAGATCGGCATTTGAGACACGACTATCGAGTTATAATATTACTTTTTCAAGAAGTTCAATTTTTGTGTTACACAATTTATTGAATTTGATATTATTCTTTTCCTTTTGCAATAAAATAAAATATTAATAGAGACAATAAGAAATAAAAAAATTATAAATTAATTATTATTTATTATAAATGAGTTAAATAATTGAAATAAAAATAAATAATAAAATCTAAATATCCATGGTGAGTTTTATACTTTACCATTGAGAGTTATCTACACCCCATTTTGAATATATAATTTAAAATGAAGTTAAATTGTAATAAAATATCAACATCCATCTCAAAACCATATATCTTCAAATTTTGTATAAACAATAAATGATTGCATAAGTGTGAAACATTAAAAGAGAACAAAGAAATTTAAGTGCAAATAAAGATGACACTAAACATTATAAATTAGAAATAAAAACATATAAAAAGAATTTGTCTAAAATAAAATTGATGATGATTATTTGTTCGATAGATATTATTAATGAAATGAATACATGTCAGTGGGTCTGAAATGAAAAGGACGGGTTGTAGAAACTCTTTAGATTGTTGTAGATTGCTGATGAAGTTGATTCTGAATTTATTGGCAAGGTCTTCGGAGATATAGTGTGACATGTGCGGATTGATAAAACTTCAAAATGGCTTATGACGACACATGATACAATGAGTATTAGCTGACTCCCTATTAAATACATATATTAAAAATCCTCAAATCCTTAAATAGTTAAACAATATTTTGATTCATCTAACATTTTAACATTGATTTAAAAGTGTTCATGGCACAATCTATGTTTATCCTTTGACGTAGCCTTGATTTTATATTACAATGATTTATCAAAAATAATACAACAATTCTCAAACAACTCAGTCGTAATCAAACTATTGAAAACTTGTTACACCGTAACATGTTTTTATCGTTTTGTTAAGGCTCGAGCTATTTAGAGACTTTTTTATACAATTTCTTGACGTATCATGTAAGTACAAAACCAAGACTAAATCAAAGGATAGAAATAAAATTAATCACAAACACAAATTAAATAATGTTTAAAAACGCACTAGAGTGGTAATTATAAACTCCCAACATAACATAAGAATAAGAGAAACTTTTTTATACATAAAAAGAATCATCAGTTATCTCAAATTATATTGGAATTATAATATAAAGAGCTAAAATAAAATATTTATGGATCTCTATCATCTTGAACAAATTTTGAATCACCGTTTAAACGATGATTGAATATGTGGAAAATCTTTAAAGAAAACATAATTGAAACAATTTTAAGAAAAATAGTAAGTAATATAAATGGATCAAAATATTCGTAGCTTGGATTTCTCAATAATGAGATCCGACATAGTAGATCATCTGGAGAAAAATCAGTACTTCCCCATCACATAATATCGTAAATATAATTCTACTCGAATATGTCGAGACTAGATAGATAAGACACTTGGTTGAGATTGTAAAAAACAAAATGAGCTATAAAACATAACAATGGATAACGCCATGTAAAAGGATGAATACAAATAAGAGACTGAGAATAATGTTGAATGAGAGTATTATAAAAACAATAAAGAAAGAGGGTTTCTTATATAGAGATATAGATTACTGAACAGCGGCGCAACAACATGAAACCCTAATTAATAAAAGTGTTTTAAGGTATAGTTAGAAGATTTTTAGCCCAAATTGATATAATGGGCTTAAAATTACATAATATATTAGTATTTGGGTCGAATATTTATCTATGTCCGAAAATTTGAGCATCGTCCAAAATATTGTTCAATTTGGAGCCCAAACTACAATTTGGGTGATAGAATTGTATCTTATTGGGCCGTATTAGAAAAACATTATTAGAGGTTACTATTTAAAATTTTTATTTTTAGACTAAATATTGAAAATGAGATGAATCAATTATAACTCTACTAGGTAAGAAATGGAACTTTGGGAATATGTATTTTTTTTTCAATTTTAAACAGCAAAATCAAGCTTTATGGTAAAACATGTTTTATTCGATTCAGTACTAGAATCCATTTAGGATATAATTACTAAATTATTATAATACTTTCTTTTGGTTTAAAGATTATATTCCTAAAATAATAGTATCTTTTGAGGTAATAAATTGAAAATTATAAAGGATTATTAATTATGGGGAGAAAGTAATGAAAAATGGAATTATGCATGGATTCGTCCTATTGCAGAATGCGCCAATACTAATTCCCATATCCCATTCCTCCTTGTTATATATAGTTCAAGACTTAAATGATAAGGATTAGAGAAGAGGGAATGAAGAGTTTATGCCAAATTATTTTTTGTATTCCATATTATAATGATGATTAAAAACATTTCACACTTATGTCATAAGTCTTACACATAACAAATTTATAATCAAAATTATATTTCTTTGATTCTAACTTTTTAAGTTATGGAAGACTTTTTAGGAAATAAATATATTGTCTTTTATATAATCAAACTTTATAAATGTCTCAAACTCTTGACCACAAATAAGAAGTTGAAGGTGGAATAGAAATGGTCATTAATTTAGCAGGTGACTTTAAGAATAAACGCGAATTATAATTGATTTAATATTTTTTTTATAAATATTCAAACTTAGAACATTTATTACGAGTGTAACAAAGGTTATGTTAAGTCGTCATTTTACTTGAGAAACATGTAACATCTCGTGAAGAGTTTGTTAATCACTTTAATAGGCTGTTTTTGTTTTTGTTATTTTCCGTTTTCTATTTTATTTAAATATTATTTTGCTTTAAAAATAATTTGTACGACCTAATAGTAATGTTCTCACACAAATCTCTAACATTTTGCAAGTTCTCACAAAAAAAAGTGTTCTTTAATTGTTCAATTTAATATTCTTCTTCTCTTGGCAAGCTTCTACAAGTTTGTAAATATCTTTTTGATAAATAATAGTTAAACTTTCAATATTTTGGTTTCAAGGTCTAATCACAAATTTTGTAAATTCTATGATATTTTTGTTTGAATATATATTTATATATATATATATATTTATATTTTACTGCCTAAAAAATTTTAATAGTATAAATTTTTTTTATAAATCATCAAAAAATATTAATTATAACATAAAGAAAAAAATATTATGGACAAAGATCTGTTTGGATTTTATTTTATTTTCAAATTTTTTTTATATGTAGCCTTTTCGAGCATTACTTTACACTTACACATATTTGCATTTTTTTATTTTAGACCTAGAACCCATGACAATAACATAAATGTGTGCTTTTAAAAACAGTATATACCAAAATTAGACACATTTAGGCTTAGATTCTCCTTGAATATTTTAAAATTGAATATATAAATAAATAAGATGTAAAATAAAAAATTTAAATTAGAAGACATTAAAATCTATTAAAGTAGAGACTTTAATGTGACCGGCATTTGAGACACGACTATCGAGTTATAATATTACTTTTTCAAGAAGTTCAATTTTTGTGTTACACAATTTATTGAATGTGATATTATTCTTTTCCTTTTGCAATAAAATAAAATATTAATAGAGACAATAAGAAATTAAAAAATTATAAATTAATTATTATTTATTATAAATGAGTTAAATAATTAAAATAAAAATAAATAATAAAATCTAAATATCCATGGTGAGTTTTATACTTTACCATTGAGAGTTATCTACACTCCATTTTGAATATATAATTTAAAATGAAGTTAAATTGTAATAAAATATCAACATCCATCTCAAAACCATATATCTTCAAATTTTGTATAAACAATAAATGATTGCATAAGTGTGAAACATTAAGAGAGAACAAAGAAATTTAAGTGCAAATAAAGATGACACTAAACATTAGAAATTAGAAATAAAACATATAAAAAGAATTTGTCTAAAATAAAATTGATGATAATTATTTGTTCGATAGATATTATTAATGAAATGAATACATGTCAGTGGGTCTGAAATGAATAGGACGGGTTGTAGAAACTCCTTAGATTGTTGTAGATTGTTTATGAAGTTGATTCTCAATTTATTGGCAAGGTCTTCGGAGATATAGTGTGACATGTGCGGATTGATAAAACTTCAAATTGGCTTATGACGACACATGATACAATGTGTATTAGCGGACTCCCTATTGAATACATATATTAAAAATCCTCAAATCATTAAATAGTTAAACAATATTTTGATTCATCTAACATTTTAACATTGATTTAAAAGTGTTCATGGAACAATCTATGTTTATCCTTTGACGTAGCCTTGATTTTATATTACAATGATTTATCAAAAATAATACAACAATTCTCAAACAACTCAGTCGTAATCAAACTATTGAAAACTTGTTACACCGTAACATGTTTTTATTGTTTTGTTAAGACTCGAGCTATTTAGAGATTTTTTTATACAATTTCTTGACGTATCATGTAAGTACAAAACCAAGACTAAATCAAAGGATAGAAATAAAATTAATCACAAACACAAATTAAATAATGTTTAAAAATGCACTAGAGTGGTAATTATAAACTCCCAACATAAGAATAAGAGAAACTTTTTTATACATAAAAAAATCATAAGTTATCTCAAATTATATTGGAATTATAATATAAAGAGCTAAAATAAAATATTTATGGATCTATATCATCTTGATCAAATTTTGAATCACCGTTTAAACGATGATTGAATATGTGGAAAATCTTTAAAGAAAACATAATTGAAACAATTTTAAGAAAAATAGTAAGTAATATAAATGGATCAAAATATTCGTAGCTTGGATTTCTCAATAATGAGATCCGACATAGTAGATCATCTGGAGAAAAATCAGTACTTCCCCATCACATAATATCGTAAATATAATTCTACTAGAATATGTCGAGACTAGATAGATAAGACACTTGGTTCAGATTGTAAAAAACAAATTGAGCTATAAAACATAACAATGGATAACGCCATGTAAAAGGATGAATACAAATAAGAGACTGAGAATAATGTTGAATGAGAGTATTATAAAAACAATAAAGAAAGAGGGTTACTTATATAGAGATATAGATTACTGAACAGCGGCGCAGCAACATGAAACCCTAATTAATAAAATTGTTTTAAGGTATAGTTAGAAGATTTTTAGCCCAAATTGATATAATGGGCTTAAAATTACATAATATATTAGAATATGGGTCGAATATTTATCTATGTCCGAAAATTTGAGCATCGTCCAAAATATTGTTCAATTTGGAGCCCAAACTACAATTTGGGTGATAGAATTGTATCTTATTGGGCCGTATTAGAAAAAAATTATTAGAGGTTACTATTTAAAATTTTTATTTTTAGACTAAATATTGAAAATGAGATGAATCAATTATAACTCTACTAGGTAAGAAATGAAATTTCGGGGATATGTATTTTTTTTTTCAATTTTAAACAGCAAAATCAAGCTTTATGGTAAAACATGTTTTATTGGATTCAGTACTAGAATCCATTTAGGATATAATTACTAAATTATTATAATACTTTCTTTTGGTTTAAAGATTATATTCCTAGAATAATAGGATCTTTTGAAGTAATAAATTGAAAATTATAAAGGATTATTAATTATGGGGAGTAAGTAATGAAAAATGGAATTATGCATGGATTCGTCCTATTGCAGAATGGGCCAATACTACTTCCCATATCCCATTCCTCCTTGTTATATATAGTTCAAGACTTAAATGATAAGGATTAGAGAAGAGGGAATGAAGAGTTTATGCCAAATTATTTTTTGTATTCCATATTATAATGATGATTCAAAAACATTTCACACTTATGTCATAAGTCTTATACATAACAAATTTATAATCAAAATTATATTTCTTTGATTCTAACTTTTTAAGTTATGGAAGACTTTTTAGGAAATAAATATATTGTCTTTTATATAATCAAACTTTATAAATGTCTCAAACTCTTGACCACAAATAAGAAGTTGAAGGTGGAATAGAAATGGTCATTAATTTAGCAGGTGACTTTAAGAATAAACGCGAATTATAATTGATTTAATATTTTTTTTATAAATATTCAAACTTAGAACATTTATTACGAGTGTAACAAAGGTTATGTTAAGTCGTCATTTTACTTGAGAAACATGTAACATCTCGTGAAGAGTTTGTTAATCACTTTAATAGGCTGTTTTTGTTTTGTTATTTTCCGTTTTCTGTTTTATTTAAATATTATTTTGCTTTAAAAATAATTTGTACGACCTAATAGTAATGTTCTCACACAAATCTCTAACATTTTGCAAGTTCTCACAAAAAAAAGTGTTCTTTAATTGTTCAATTTAATATTCTTCTTCTCTTGGCAAGCTTCTACAAGTTTGTAAATATCTTTTTGATAAATAATAGTTAAACTTTCAATATTTTGGTTTCAAGGTCTAATCACAAATTTTGTAAATTCTATGATATTTTTGTTTGAATATATATATATATATATATATATATATATATTTTACTGCCTAAAAAATTTTAATAGTATAAAAAAAATTATAAATCATCAAAAAATATTAATTATAACATAAAGAAAAAAATATTATGGACAAAGATCTGTTTGGATTTTATTTTATTTTCAAATTTTTTTTTATATGTAGCATTTTCGAGCATTACTTTACACTTACACATATTTGCATTTTTATTTTATTTTAGACCTAGAACCCATGACAATAACATAAATGTGTGCTTTTAAAAACAGTTTGATACCAAAATTAGACACATTTAGGCTTAGATTCTCCTTGAATATTTTAAAATAGAATATATAAATAAATAAGATGTAAAATAAAAAAATTTAAATTAGAAGACATTAAAATCTATTAAAGTAGAGACTTTAATGTGATCGGCATTTGAGACACGACTATCGAGTTATAATATTACTTTTTCAAGAAGTTCAATTTTTGTGTTACACAATTTATTGAATGTGATATTATTCTTTTCCTTTTGCAATAAAATAACATATTAATAGAGACAATAATAAATAAAAAAATTATAAAATAATTATTATTTATTATAAATGAGTTAAATAATTGAAATAAAAATAAATAATAAAATCTAAATATCCATGGTGAGTTTTATACTTTACCATTGAGAGTTATCTACACCCCATTTTGAATATATAATTTAAAATGAAGTTAAATTGTAATAAAATATCAACATCCATCTCAAAACCATATATCTTCAAATTTTGTATAAACAATAAATGATTGCATAAGTGTGAAACATTAGGAGTGAACAAAGAAATTTAAGTGCAAATAAAGATGACACTAAACATTAGAAATTAGAAATAAAAACATATAAAAAGAATTTGTCTAAAATAAAATTGATGATGATTATTTGTTCGATAGATATTATTAATGAAATGAATACATGTCAGTGGGTCTGAAATGAAAAGGACGGGTTGTAGAAACTCTTTAGATTGTTGTAGATTGTTGATGAAGTTGATTCTCAATTTATTGGCAAGGTCTTCGGAGATATAGTGTGACATGTGCGGATTGATAAAACTTCAAAATGGCTTATGACGACACATGATACAATGAGTATTAGCTGACTCCCTATTGAATACATATATTAAAAATCCTCAAATCCTTAAATAGTTAAACAATATTTTGATTCATCTAACATTTTAACATTGATTTAAAAGTGTTCATGTCACAATCTATGTTTATCCTTTGACGTAGCCTTGATTTTATATTACAATGATTTATCAAAAATAATACAACAATTCTCAAACAACTCAGTCGTAATCAAACTATTGAAAACTTGTTACACCGTAACATGTTTTTATCGTTTTGTTAAGGCTCGAGCTATTTAGAGATTTTTTTATACAATTTCTTGACCGTATCATGTAAGTACAAAACCAAGACTAAATCAAAGGATAAAAATAAAATTAATCACAAACACAAATTAAATAATGTTTAAAAACGCACTAGAGTGGTAATTATAAACTCCCAACATAAGAATAAGAGAAACTTTTTTATACATAAAAAGAATCATCAGTTATCTCAAATTATATTGGAATTATAATATAAAGAGCTAAAATAAAATATTAATGGATCTCTATCATCTTGAACAAATTTTGAATCACCATTTAAGCGGTGATTGAATATGTGGAAAATCTTTAAAGAAAACATAATTGAAACAATTTTAAGAAAAATAGTAAGTAATATAAATGGATCAAAATATTCGTAGCTTGGATTTCTCAATAATGAGATCCGACATAGTAGATCATCTGGAGAAAAATCAGTACTTCCCCATCACATAATATCGTAAATATAATTCTACTCGAATATGTCGAGACTAGATAGATAAGACACTTGGTTGAGATTGTAAAAAACAAATTGAGCTATAAAACATAACAATGGATAACGCCATGTAAAAGGATGAATACAAATAAGAGACTGAGAATAATGTTGAATGAGAGTATTATAAAAACAATAAAGAAAGAGGGTTTCTTATATAGAGATATAGATTACTGAACAGCGGCGCAGCAACATGAAAACCTAATTAATAAAAATGTTTTTAGGTATAGTTAGAAGATTTTTAGCCCAAATTGATATAATGGGCTTAAAATTACATAATATATTAGTATTTGGGTCGAATATTTATCTATGTCCGAAAATTTGAGCATCGTCCAAAATATTGTTCAATTTGGAGCCCAAACTACAATTTGGGTGATAGAATTGTATCTTATTGGGCCGTATTAGAAAAACATTATTAGAGGTTACTATTTAAAATTTTTATTTTTAGACTAAATATTGAAAATGAGATGAATCAATTATAACTCTACTAGGTAAGAAATGGAACTTCGGGGATATGTATTTTTTTTTCCAATTTTAAACTGCAAAATCAAGCTTTATGGTAAAACATGTTTTATTGGATTCAGTACTAGAATCCATTTAGGATATAATTACTAAATTATTATAATACTTTGTTTTGGTTCTAAAAATTAAGATTATATTCCTAGAATAATAGTATCTTTTGAGGTAGTAAATTGAAAATTATAAAGGATTATTAATTATGGGGAGTAAGTAATGAAAAATGCAATTATGCATGGATTCGTCCTGTTGAAGAATGCGCCAATACTACTTCCCATATCCCATTCCTCCTTGTTATATATAGTTCAAGACTTAAATGATAAGGATTAGGGAAGAGTGAATGAAGAGTTTATGCCAAATATTTTTTTTTTCCATATTATAATGATGATTCAAAAACATTTCACACTTATGTCATAAGTCTTATACATAACAAATTTATATTTCTTTGATTCTAACATTTTAAGTTATGGAAGACTTTTTAGGAAATAAATATATTGTCTTTTATATAATCAAACTTTATAAATGTCTCAAACTCTTGACGACAAATAAGAAGTTGAAGGTGGAATAGAAATGGTCATTAATTTAGCAAGTGACTTTAAGAATAAACGTGAATTATAATTGATTTAATATTTTTTTTAATAAATATTCAAACTTAGAACATTTATTACGAGTGTAACAAAGGTTACGTTAAGTCGTCATTTTACTTGAGAAACATGTAACATCTCGTGAAGAGTTTGTTAATCACTTTAATAGGCTGTTTTTGTTTTTGTTATTTTCCGTTTTCTATTTTATTTAAATATTATTTTGCTTTAAAAATAATTTGTACGACCTAATAGTAATGTTCTCACACAAATCTCTAACATTTTGCAAGTTCTCACACAAAAAAAAGTGTTCTTTAATTGTTCAATTTAATATTCTTCTTCTCTTGGCAAGCTTCTACAAGTTTGTAAATATCTTTTGATAAATAATAGTTAAACTTTCAATATTTTGGTTTCAAGGTCTAATCACCAAATTTTGTAAATTCTATGATATTTTAGTTTGAATATTTTTGTTTATTTTTGTATATTTTACTGCCTTAAAAAAGTTTAAAAGTATTAAAAATTATAAATTATCAAAAAATATTAATTATAACATAAAGAAAAAAATATTATGGACAAAGACCTGTTTGGATTTTATTTTATTTTCAAATATTTTTTATATGTAGCCTTTTCTAGCATTAGTTTACACTTACACATATTTGCATTTTTTTTATTTTAGACCTAGAACCTATGACAATAACATAAATGTGTGCTTTTTAAACAGTTTGATACCAAAATTAGACACATTTAGGCTTAGATTCTCCTTGAATATTTTAAAATTGAATATATAAATAAATAAGATGTAAAATAAAAAATAAATTAAATTAGAAGACATTAAAATCTATTAAAGTAGAGACTTTAATGTGACCGGCATTTGAGACACGACTATCGAGTTATAATATTACTTTTTCAAGAAGTTCAATTTTTGTGTTACACAATTTATTGAATGTGATATTATTCTTTTCCTTTTGCAATAAAATAAAATATTAATAGAGACAATAAGAAATAAAAAAATTATAAATTAATTATTATTTATTATAAATGAGTTAAATAATTGAAATAAAAATAAATAATAAAATCTAAATATCCATGGTGAGTTTTATACTTTACCATTGAGAGTTATCTACACTCCATTTTGAATATATAATTTAAAATGAAGTTAAATTGTAATAAAATATCAACATCCATCTCAAAACCATATATCTTCAAATTTTGTATAAACAATAAATGATTGCATAAGTGTGAAACATTAGGAGAGAACAAAGAAATTTAAGTGCAAATAAAGATGACACTAAACATTAGAAATTAGAAATAAAAACATATAAAAAGAATTTGTCTAAAATAAAATTGATGATAATTATTTGTTCAATAGATATTATTAATGAAATGAATACATGTCAGTGGGTCTGAAATAAAAAGGACGGGTTGTAGAAACTCTTTAGATTATTGTAGATTGTTGATGAAGTTGATTCTGAATTTATTGGCAAGGTCTTCGGAGATATAGTGTGACATGTGCGGATTGATAAAACTTCAAAATGGCTTATGACGACACATGATACAATGAGTATTAGCTGACTCCCTATTGAATACATATATTAAAAATCCTCAAATCCTTAAATAGTTAAACAATATTTTGATTCATATAACATTTTAACATTGATTTAAAAGTGTTCATGTCACCATCTATGTTTATCCTTTGACGTAGCCTTGATTTTATATTACAATGATTTATCAAAAATAATACAACAATTCTCAAACAACTCAGTCGTAATCAAACTATTGAAAACTTGTTACACCGTAACATGTTTTTATCGTTTTGTTAAGGCTCGAGCTATTTAGAGACTTTTTTATACAATTTCTTGACGTATCATGTAAGTACAAAACCAAGACTAAATCAAAGGATAGAAATAAAATTAATCACAAACACAAATTAAATAATGTTTAAAAACGCACTATAGTGGTAATTATAAACTCCCAACATAACATAAGAATAAGAGAAACTTTTTTATACATAAAAGAATCATCAGTTATCTCAAATTATATTGGAATTATAATATAAAGAGCTAAAATAAAATATTTATGGATCTCTATCATCTTGAACAAATTTTGAATCACCGTTTAAACGATGATTGAATATGTGGAAAATCATTAAAGAAAACATAATTGAAACAATTTTAAGAAAAATAGTAAGTAATTTAAATGGATCAAAATATCCGTATCTTGGATTTCTTAATAATGAGATCCGACATAGTAGATCATCTAGAGAAAAATCAGTACTTCCCCATCACATAATATCGTAAATATAATTTTACTCGAATATGTCGAGACTAGATAGATAAGACACTTGGTTGAGATTATAAAAAAATGAGCTATAAAAAATAACAATGGATAACGCCATGTAAAAGGATGAATACAAATAAAGAGACTGAGAATAATGTTGAATGAGAATATTATAAAAACAATAAAGAAAGAGGGTTTCTTATATAGGGATTTAGATTACAGAACAGCGGCACAACAACATGAAAACCTAATTAATAAAAGTGTTTTTAAGGTATAGTTAGAAGATTTTTAGCCCAAATTGATATAATGGGCTTAAAATTACATAATATATTAGAATATGGGTCGAATATTTATCTATGTCCGAAAATTTGAGCATCGTCCAAAATATTGTTCAATTTGGAGCCCAAACTACAATTTGGGTGATAGAATTGTATCTTATTGGGCCGTATTAGAAAAAAATTATTAGAGGTTGCTATTTAAATTTTTTATTTTTAGACTAAATATTGAAAATGAGATGAATCATATATAACTCTACTAGGTAAGAAATGGAACTTGTATTTTTTTTCCAATTTTAAACTGCAAAATCAAGCTTTATGGTAAAACATGTTTTATTGGATTCAGTACTAGAATCCATTTAGGGATATAATTACTAAATTATTATAATACTTTCTTTGGTTCTAAAATTAAGATTATATTCCTAGAATAATAGTATCTTTTGAGGAAGTAAATTGAAAATTATAAAGGATTATTAATTATGGGAGTAAGTAATGAAAAATGGAATTATGCATGGATTCGTCCTATTGCAGAATGGGCAATACTACTTCTCATATCACATATCCCCTATCCCATATCTCATATCCCATATCCCATATCCCATTCCTCCTTATATATAATGAAGACTTAAATGATAAGGATTAGAGAAGAGGGAATGAAGAGTTTATGCCAAATTATTTTTTGTATTCCATATTAAAATGATGATACAAAAACATTTCACACTTATGTCATAAGTCTTATACATAAAAAATTTATAATTAAAATTGTATTTCTTCGATTCTCACTTTTTTAACTTTATAAATGTCTCAAACTCATGACGATAAATAAGAAGTTGAAGTTGGAATAGGAATGGTCATTAATTTAGCAGGTGCCTTTAAGAATAAAACTCGAATTATATTAATTTAATGTGGATATATATATATATATATATTGAATTATAATTGATTTAATAATTTTTTTTTATAAATATTCAAACTTAGAACATTTATTACGAGTGTAACAAAGGTTACGTTAAGTCGCCATTTTACTTGAGAAATATGTAACATCTTGTGAACAGGTTGTTAAGAACTTTAATAGGCTGTTTTTGTTTTTGTTATTTTACGTTTTCTATTTTATTTAAATATTATTTTGCTTTAAAAATAATTTGTATGACCTAATAGTAATGTTCTCACACAAATCTCTAACATTTTGCAAGTTCTCACAAAAAAAAGTGTTCTTTAATTGTTTAATTTAATATTCTACTTCTATTGGAAAGCTTCTACAAGTTTGTAAATATCTTTTGATAAATAATAGTTAAACTTTGAATATTTTAGTTTGGATGTATAATCACCAAATTTTGTAAATTCTATGATATTTTAGTTTAAATATTTTTTTATTTTGTATATTTTACTGCCTTAACAAATTTTAAAAGTATAAAGAAAATATAAATCATCAAAAAATATTATTTATAACATAAGGAAAAAAATATTATGGATAAAGATCTGTTTGGATTTTATTTTATTTTATTTTCAATTTTTTTTTATATGTTGCCCTTTCGAGCATTACTTTACACTTACAAATATTTGCATTTTTTTTAATTTTAAACCTAGAACCCATGACAATAACATAAATGTGTGCTTTTAAAAACAATTTGATTCTAAAATTAGACACATTTAGGCTTAGATTCTGCTTTAAATAAATAAATAAGATGTAAATAAAAAAATTTAAATTAGAAGACATTATAATCTATTAAAGTAAAGACTTTAATGTGACCGGCATTTGAGACATAGAGACAAAGAGTCAATGCTCTCTCACATATGTAATCAAATCACAAAATCAAGAATAAAATCTTTAAACTGCGTTTACACATTTAAAATAATTTTAATTCGTAATTTTTTAGTCAGTAATTTGCTGGAACTCTACAGAGGCAAAATAAGTCTAAATTGAAAATTTTAAACGTATTCTCGTCATGCCTAACATTTTGATGGTTAATCTAACTCAAATTTTTTTAAAATTGCAACTTATGAGGCACGACTATCGAGTTATAATATTGCTTTTTCAAGAAGTTCAATTTTTTTGTTACACAATTTATTGAATGTAATATTATTCTTTTCCTTTTGAAATAAAATAAAATATTAATAGAGACAATAAGAAATTAAAAAAATATAAATTAATTATTATTTATTATGATAGGATCGGCTTTATCGTTAGAGACGGGGGTCTGACTAAGGATGAAGGCTTATGAAAAACGGTTTGAAACAAATCTTATTAGGGATTTAATTCGCTTTATATTCTACGCAAACTTGTGTAAACACTTGAAACAGATTTAAGGCGGAATTGTTTACTTGGGTTTGAAGCACAAGATGAAATGTGAAAAGATGGCAGAAAATGAAGAACACAACAGTTTGTTTATGGATGTTCGGAGAAACTCTCCTACGTCACCCCTTATTCCAACCACCGGAAGGATTCACTATATGATGAGAATCAAATACAGTTTACACACACACTTAGCTCACTATTGAACAGAACTTTATGTTCAATTACAAGAAGATGAAGAATATCACTCAGCTAATGGTGTTTTGATTCTAGCTCTCTCTCTCTCGATTCACACAGTACAATCAGAAAGAAGCTTCACAGAATAAGTTCAGTAAGCAAGATGATTGAGTAGTCTCTCTCTACAAAATCAGAATGCTTCTTCGTTTGTATTCGCTTGTTCGTTCGGCAGATTGTCCGTTGCCCTTAGGATTGATTAAATACTGAGCAGGAGCTAACGGTCGAATCTTCAAGAATGATACGTGGCACTCTTCCATTGGAAAGCCTCCATTGTACACAGCAGGTTCTGAGCACAAGGATCGTGGCCGTGCCGAACTGGTAGTGCGCCGAATATTCCATCAGGGATGTACCTGAAAAACGGGTAATGTGAGGAAAATTCTTTTACGTGGCATTCCTTGATTGGATGCATATAGTTGTTGTACTAATCTTCACAGGAAAATGGAGTAGGAGTAGGGTACAGCTATAACATGTGGGTAGGAGAAATGCTAGATTCAAGCGTACTGCTCCAACAAAGCATTAGACGTATTTCAGTTAGACGGATTTGGAGAAATTAGTCTAATGAAATAAGTCAACTCCTTCTAATGAAAAACGTCTATTAGACCGCATGGTCTAATATAATTAGACTCGCGTCTAATTTCAATAACCATTAGACGGGTACGTCTAACTCCACTAGGTTAGACTACACGTCTAATTCTGGTTCTACCTCAGACTAATCTGAAAGAGTTAGACCCACGTCTAACTTTCAATTAATTAGACAACCCATCTAGTTATAATAACCATTAGACTGGTACGTCTAACTCCACTGAGTTAGACTACCACGTCTAATTCCGGTTCTACCTCAGACTTGTCTGAAGGAGTTAGACCCACGTCTAACTTTCAATTAATTAGACAACCCGTCTAATTATAATAACCATTAGACCGGTACGTCTAACTCCACTGAGTTAGACTACCACGTCTAATTCCGGTTCTACCTCAGACTTGTCTGAAGGAGTTAAACCCACGTCTAACTTTCAATTAATTAGACAACCCGTCTAATTCGGGTTCTACCTCAGTCTTGTCTGAAGGAGTTAGACCCACGTCTAACTTTCAATTAATTAGACAACCTGTCTAATTATAATAACCATTAGACCGGTACGTCTAACTCCACTGAGTTAGACTACCACGTCTAATTCCGGTTCTACCTCAGACTTGTCTGAAGGAGTTAGACCCACGTCTAACTTTCAATTAATTAGACAACCCGTCTAATTCCGCGTATTCATTAGACCAACTGTCTAATTCTTTACGTCTATTAGACTTACACGTCTAACTCCGATAAGTTAGACTGTACGTCTAATTCTATTAGACTTACGTCAAATTTAGTGTATTCATTAGACTACCCGTCTAATTCTTTACACGTCTATTAGACTTATACGTCTAACTCTGATGAGTTAGACTGTACGTCTAATTCTATTAGACTTACGTCTAATTCCGTGTATTCATTAGACTACCCGTCTAATTCTTTACACGTCTATTAGACTTACACGTCTAACTCCGATGAGTTAGACTGTGCGTCTAATTCTATTAGACTTACGTCTAATTTCGTGTATTCATTAGACTACCTGTCTAATTCTTTACAAGTCTATTAGACTTACACGTCTAACTCCGATGAGTTAGACTGTACGTCTAATTCTATTAGACTTACGTCTAATTCCTTTAGACTATTAGACTACCCGTCTAACTCCGTTGAGTTAGACTGTGCGTCTAATTCCATTAGACCTGCGTCTAATTTTATGCGAATGGAGATCAAAATCGGTCTAATGGCCCTAATTAGATTCAAGTATAATAACATGTTGTCTCAATACACCTGTATTGAATCTTATAAATTATTTCATCATCAAAATATCAGGGGATAAATTATTTCAACACTTGGTCAAAATAATTTGACCCAACAATTTCCCCCTTTTGATGAAGAAATTGCAAACCTGCATACATATAACAAGACATGCATTCATCCAATAAATAAACAAACAGACAACATGCAAGTAATCATTCAAAAACATCTACGTTAATCACATATAAGTGTTTACAAAAGAAACACTCAAAACATTGTTCAGTGTAACCATGATAATTTTACCAAAAAAACATTATGAAGACATTCAAAATAACTACAAAAAGACATTTAATCATTATTCTTCTTCTTCTTCTCCCTGGTCATAACTTCTGGACGGGATACACTTCAACCTAAGATGCCTCTAAGACAACAGTTACGGGGGAGTTGGAGTCTTCACTCTTTCGTTTCTTAGATTTGAGCGTTTCTACCCTTTGAATATAATCTACCACTTTCTGGTAGTTCAGGATATTAGAAGGGAGGGGGAAACTCTTACCAAGTTCGTTCAAACGATGACAGAAAAAGGAACTGAGAGGACCATCAAAGCCAAACATCTTCTTTCTAGCAACAACCATTCTGACAAGATTCCCGAAGAGGAAGCTTGTTTAGTTCATAGGAACACCCCTGGTGATAGCCACCATTATCTGAAAGACCTTCGTACAATACTTGTAGGAGATTTCTTTAGACAGAAGGGATTTAGAAATGATATCACTTAGAAGAGCATATTCGACCTTCAAAAGGTTCTTCTTTCCATGAATATCTACTTCAGGGGAATCGGAAAAGACTTTTATCATCGAAATCATGAGGTTAGGGTGAGTGGTAAAGAAATCATCAATACCTTCTGTTGAGAGATGGAAAAACTCACCAAAAGATTCTTCTGTGATCCATTCCATCTGGCCCATTACAGCACCAGCAATAACATTATCTTGATAGAAGCTAGCGGTTTGGAAGAATTCGTTGACAAGCTGTTCATGATAGGTTTCGTGAGGAATTAGGAATCTTCTCAGCTCAGAAGCTTTCAGAGAATCGAACATCCTTTGCATGCCCGAAGATTCAAGAGTGAAAACAGATTGAAAGTCTACCTGAATCGATTTTGGACAGAAGGGCAGCATTTTGATTTGATGAACAAGGGATTGAGAGATTCAAAGGGTTCGATTTCTAAAGAGAGAAAGAGAGATTTCAAGGATCTTCTAACCTTTTAGAGAGAATGAGCCTATTAATACCGGGGTTTTAATCATTAAGAAGAAAACTAATGATTACTCCTACCGTCAAAAATTTCAAAAGACTGTTCCCAATAAACAACATTTAATGTTAGCATGAAATGGAACGTCTAATGTTAAATATATAAGCAAAAGATGTCAGAAATATTAGTCATTTCTTGCATATTGAGAGACACGTGTCTTCAATTCTTTTGAGGAATGGCTGATTTATTTTTCGGCGGGAAAGATAACTCAAACAGACATCATTAAAGGACAGCTGTCCTAAATACCAGAAGATGAAGAGTCTAATTACACCAGTAGTTAAACGTTTTTATTCTTCTTTTCACATTTTCAACTTCTTTTTGAAAATCAGTCTAATAGACGTGTGCGTCTAATTATGCTGTAACAGCGCGTGAGACACGCGTGTTTGACTAGAAGTGAGCATCCTCTTGCTCATGATGTAAAAACGTCTAATGCATATTAGACGTGTCCGTCTAATAGATGTATCCGTCTAATCAAGAAGGTTAAAATAACCAAGACAATGATTTCATATAAAGATGAAACTACTAAGGGAAATGTTCGTCTAAGTAGTTGTGTTTCTCAGACTCTGAATCCTTAGGACAATTTAAGACCTCTGTCTTTCATATCTGTTCAGTTTCGTTTTGAACAATACGTTCCCCCTCAATTTATGCACATAATTGCGTCAATCAAGATCAACAAGACCTAACATGTTTCTAAAATGAGAAAACATAGCTTCCGGAAGAGGTTTCGTGAAAATGTCTATAGTTTGTTGATCTGTAGGAACATGTTCAAGACGGATTTGCTTCTGATTGACGTGTTCTCGGATGAAATGATGCCTGATTTCAATATGCTTTGTACGAGAGTGCAGAACAGGATTATAGGATATTGCGATGGCACTTGTGTTGTCGCAGAAAATTGGAGATTCATCGGCCTCAATCCCATAGTCTCTGAGCTGTTGTTGAATCCACAAAACTTGAGAGCAGCAACTACCAGCTGCAAGATACTCTGCTTCAGCTGTAGAGGTTGCCACAGAAGTCTGCTTCTTGCTGAACCATGTGATTAGACGATCTCCAAGGAACTGGCAAGTTCCACTTATGCTTTTTCTATCAATTTTGCATCCTGCATAATCTGCATCTGAGAAACTAATTAAATTGAAACTAGAATCCTTCGGATACCACAGTCCCACATTTTGAGTTCTCTTTAAGTATTTAAGAATACGTTTAGCAGCAGTAAAATGAGAGAGTTTAGGATCAGCCTGAAATCTGCCACAGACACCAACAACAAATTGAATGTCTGGCCTGCTAGCTGTTACATATAGTAAAGAACCGATGAGTCCTCTATATGCTGTAACATCTACACTTTGGCCACCTTTATCTTTGTCCAATTTGACTGAGGAGCTCATAGGAGTAGCTACTGCAGAACAATTCTCCAAACCAAATTTCTTTAGCAATTCTTTGGTGTATTTGGCCTGGTTGATGAGAGTTCCATTTTCTAACTGACGGATTTGAAGCCCAAGGAAGAATGTAAGTTCTCCCATCATGCTCATTTCAAACTTGTCCTGCATCAGCTTGGCAAATTTCTCACGCAATTTGGGGTTAGTTGACCCAAAGATAATGTCATCAACATATATCTGAACAAGGAATATGTGGGAGTCTTTAGTAAATCTAAACAGGGTTTTATCCACTATTCCAACAACAAAATCATGATCAAATAAGAAATTTGTTCAGGTGTCATACCAAGCTCTAGGAGCTTGTTTTAGACCATACAATGCTTTGTGAAGCCTATAAACATGATTAGGTAAAACATGATCTACGAAACCAGGGGGTTGCTCAACATATACTTCCTCACTTAATTTTCCATTTAAAAATGCACTTTTCACATCCATTTGAAAAACTTTGAAATTCTTAAATGATGCATATACTAGGAAGATTTTGATTGCATGTAGTCTTGCAACCGGTGCAAAAGACTCATCAAAATCAATACCTTCCTCTTGTCTGTATCCTTGAGCAACTAAATGACCTTTGTTTCTAATGACTAAGTCAGCTTCACTGAGCTTGTTTCTAAAGTCCCATCTTGTTCCTATAACTGACTTGTCAGTTGGTCTAGGAGTAAGATACCACACTTTATTTCTATCAAATTGTTTTAACTCCTCTTGCATAGCATTGATCCAATCTGGATCAACTATAGCTTCACCAATTTTCTTTGGTTCAATTTGAGAAATAAATGCAGAATTGGCCATTTCATCCATCAACTGACGTCTTGTCATTCGAGGAGAAAAAGGGTTACCAATTATCAGTTCCGGTGGATGATTTATGTTCCATCTGAAGTTGGAACCAAGAGGATTGGTCATCTGAACCGGTGACACCGCGACATCCAAACTTTCAACTTCTTGTTGAACAGGAGTTTGTACGTTTGGTTGAACTTCAACCGGATCAGCCACAGGATCAGATAGAGCCATCCGTTTGTCCAAAGTTTCTTCTTCTTCACTTATAGACTCAAGACTAGCCGCTTGCAGTCTGTCAGCAAGATCAATGGGTTCTTTGGATTTTCTCTCAACAGACTCATCAAAAATTACATGAAGGGATTCTTCAACAGTCTGAGTTCTTTTGTTGTATACTCTGTAAGCCTTGCTTACTGATGAGTATCCCAACATAAATCCCTCATCTGCTTTAGCATCAAAAGCAGTTAAATAAATCTTTCCATTGTTATGGATAAAACATTTACATCCAAATATCTTAAAATAAGAAATTGTGGGAATTCTCCCATAATACAATTCATAGGGAGTTTTATCAAAACGTTTGTTAATAATTGACCGGTTTTGAGTATAACAAGCAGTACTAATGGCTTCCGCCCAGAACCTCTGAGGAACATCTGATTCAGCAAACATAGATCTCGCTTCTTCTTTCAGAGTTCTCACTCTTCTCTCAGCAATGCCGTTTTTCTGTGGAGTTCTGGCACTAGATAACTCGTGCCTAATTCCATTCTCCTTCCTCAAGATAATATGATAGGTATCTGTTTGTAAATTCAGTTCCTTGATCACTTCTAATACATGAGATATTTAGAGATTTCTGATTCTGAATGCCTCTAAATATTCTGATCAAATTTTCAGCAGTTTTATCTTTTGATGGCAAAAATGCAACCCACGTAAAACGTGAAAAATCATCGATAACAATTAAGGCAACTATCATTCCTCCTACTCTTTTTACAGGAATTGGACCAAAAAGATCCATATGTAAAAGTTCTAGGATACGGCTGGATTGTGATTTCCCCTTGCTTTTAAACGATGATCTGCCCTGTTTGCCTAACTGGCAAGTAGTGCAAATCTTGTCCTTTGAAAACTGGAGGTTAGGTAAACCAATAACTAAATTGTTTGAACAAATGTTGTTGATGGTTTTAAAATTCAAGTTGTTCAAACGTTTATGCCATAACCATTTCTGGTCATTTTTGGCAATCATGCACATAGGATCAGCTGTTTCTTTTTGTCAATTCATTTTATATGAGTTTCCTACTCTGATTCCAGTTAATAAGATGTTTCCATCTTGGTCTTTAACTAAAAATGCATGAGTTTGAAAATCTACTGATAGACCATTATCACATAGTTGACTAATACTGATTAAGTTATAACACAAGTTGTCAACTAGCAGCACATCATTAATGGTTAGGTTACCATTGATAATCTTACCCTTACCCATGGTCTTACCCTTCTTGTTGTCACCAAATGTGATCTTATGTCCAGAGCAGTCTGATATATCAGTGAGAAGCCGTCTGTTTCCAGTCATATGCCTAGAACATCCGCTATCAAGATACCATACAGATTCCTCCAATCCTTCATTTATTTGTACCTACATAAATAAATATTTACAATCTTTTGGTACCCACCTTTAATTGGGTCATCGATCAATCAGTCCCTTAGGAATCCATATTTGAGTTATTATGATGGATTTCCCATTTTATGTTGTGATTAATGCATATGATTTTGACTTAGCAGATGACTTCCTGCTAGCCACTGATCTGTTGACTTTTGAAGAAGGTTTTCTTTTAAAACTCCTCGACTTTGAGTCAGGTTTTAAATTACCAGACTTATTAGCCTTTTCAAGCTTATTCTTAAGCCAGCTAACAGTTGGTGGAACATAAACTATTTCATTTTTAAAAGCCACTTTGTTAGGATCTAGGTCACGGCTGGGGGACCGGGGTCTGGCCGGATTGGTGTTTAATCCGGTTAGAGATTAACATCGGGGTTTCAATACTACACAAACTATCACAAACCCTTGAACCGAGTTCAAGTGCGGAAGTGGTTTGTTTCAGGTTGAAGCAGCACACACACGAGATAGGCAGAACCGGATTTGAATAAGATAGGTTTGGAGATTGCTAGGTCGGTTTTGCAGCTTAGTGATTCGGTTTAGATGATGTTGAATGGGTTGAGCGGTATTAGTAGGTTAGTGCAGATCGGTTAGAATGTAAAGTCGGCGGAAAGTAAATGACAAGACAGGTTTTTATGGATGTTCGGAGATGAAACTCCTACGTCACCCCTTCCTCTCGAAACCGCGAGAAGGATATTCACTAAGGAATACACAAACACAATCCGATCGAGACTTATTTTCTACTCGATAACACCCGTACAATTTTAACCGAAATTGTAATTACTCTTCAAATAAACGCTTAAGCTCTTTAGAGAGATAGAACACAATTTTTGACTTAGGCTGTAGAAAACTTTCAGAACTTGTAACCGCATTTATTCCTCTTCAGCTCCTTCTTTTATAGGTGAAATGTGCCAACGGTCACATTTCATTTCCTTGAATCTGATTGGTTGAGCAGAGGTTCAGTGATTCAGACCTGACGGTCTAGTCTTCAGACCTGGCGGTCTAGTCTTCTAGTGTGTAGGTCAAACCGGCTAGGTTTGTCTTTTACTCAATATGGCAACTGTCGGTTGGACAATTGCCTGTACCTGGAATATTGCGTTTCTGATTTATCCTGAAGTAGAAAGATCCTACCGGACGATCTTCTATAGCCTGCAGACTGTCCTCAAACTTGTATGAAAGTGGCAATACTAAAGTCTGTCCCTTTGGTATCATCCTCAACAGATACCCGAAATATCTATTTGTACAGGTCGGTTGTTTATGTTAACCGGATGACTTCCGATTTTTCCATAGCTTCGAATGTCTTATGATTTTGGCCTTCTGATTTGACCGATCTTTTCTTCTTGTTCGGTCAAGTTTTTGTTCGGTTGGATTGCTTGACCGGTTGAGTGATTTGACCGGTTTTATCTCTTGACTGGTTCCTGCACAGGGAATTTGTTTTTGTTAAGTTCTATTTAACCGGTCTAATTTTATCTAACACACTTCTTCATGAATAGGATCAGATTCAATGTCAGTCATACTTCCTTTGACCAAACTTATTGGCTTAATTTGTCATTTGGATTTGACTTTTTGCAGGAAAGGTTAGAATCAATGCTATCAAATCCCAATCCGGATCTAGATCCAGCAGGTTTCAACATGCTGATCTGGTATTTGACAGCATCACCAGACCTTGTCCATGCACTGACTATGTAGTTCAGTCTCTTGTTTTCAGATGAAAGAGTTTGAATCTGTTCCTTGAGCATTTCATTCTTAGATGAGATCTCCGTTTGAAAAGGGAACAATTGATTCATATTTGACTTTCATTTCATAAAAGGAGTCACCTAGCTTTTTGTACTAAATAGCCATTTCTTTGAGTGCATTAGATAGCTCCTCGTTTGTAAATTCTGGTTCAGAGATATCATTTACCTTAGGTTGGTCATCTGCCATCAGGCATGTTACAACTTCATTCTCTTTTTCGGTGGGAGATTCCTCAGTATCACTGTCAGCCCATCTAGATTTGTTCTGACTACACATGAATGCGTTCTGGTTGTTCTTTGCTTGAGGGCTCACTCCATAGATCTGGCTGAGCTTATCCCAAATTTCTTTTGCAGTGGAACAGGACTTGATCTCACAGAACATATTTGTGTTGAGAGATTGAAACAGGATGTTCTTAGCAACATTATCCAGGTTGTTTGTCACCTTATCTTCAGTGGTCCACTCACTTCTTGGCTTTGAGATCTTTATGGGACCATCGTTGTTAACACTCCACATATCATAGTCAATAGAAGCCAAGTGAGCTTGCATTCTTACCATCCACACATCATAGTTGTCCTTTGACAGAAGAGGGATTTCATTGATGCAAGACATGTTTTGGGAACTTTGATGCTTGAGAATATAATCAAGGCTCTGATACCAATTGATAGGATCGATTTTATCGTTAGAAACGGGGGTCTGGCTAAGGATGAAGGCTTATGAAAAACGGTTTGAAAGAAATCCTGTTAGGGATTTAATTCGCTTTCTATTCTACGCAAACTTGTGTAAACACTTGAAACAGATTCAAGGCGGAATTCTTTACTTGGGTTTGAAGCACAAGATGAAATATGAAAAGATGGCAGAAAATGAAGAACACAACAGTTTGTTTATGGATGTTCGGAGAAACTCTCCTACGTCACCCCTTCTTCCAACCACCGCAAGGATTCACTATATGATGAGAATCAAATACAGTTTACACACACACTTAGCTCACTATTGAACAGAACACTTTCTGTTCAATTACAAGAAGATGAAGAATATCACTCAGTTAATGGTGTTTTGATTCTATCTCTCTCTCTCGATTCACACACAGTACAATCAGAAAGAAGCTTCACAGAATAAGTTCAGTAAGCAAGATGATTGAGTAGTCTCTCTCTGCAAAATCAGAATGCTTGTTCGTTTGTATTCGCTTGTTCATTCGGCAGATTGTCCGTTTCCCTTAGGATTGATTAAATACTGAGCAGGAGCTAACGGTCGAATCTTCAAGAATGATACGTGGCACTCTTCCATTGGAAAGCCTCCATTGTACACAGCATGTTCTAAGCACAAGGATCGTGGCCGTACCGAACTGGTAGTGCGCCGAATATTCCATCAGGGATGTACCTGCAAAACGGGTAATGTGAGGAAAATTCTCTTACGTGGCATTCCTTGATTGGATGCATATAGCTGTTGTACTAATCTTCACAGGAAAGTGGAACAGGAGTAGGGTACATCTATAGCACGTGGGTAGGAGAAATGCTAGATTCAAGCGTACTACTTGAACATAGCATTAGACGTATTTCAGTTAGACGGATTTGGAGAAATCAGTCTAATGAAATAAGTCAACTCCTTCTAATGAAAAACGTCTATTAGACCGCCTGGTCTAATATAATTAAACTAGCGTCTAATTTCAATAACCATTAGACGGGTACGTCTAACTCCACTGAGTTATACTACACGTCTAATTCCGGTTCTACCTTAGACAAATCTGAAGGAGTTAGACCCACGTCTAACTTTTAATTAATTAGACAACCCGTCTAATTATAATAACCATTAGACCGGTACGTCTAACTCCACTGAGTTAGACTACCACGTCTAATTCCGGTTCTACCTCAGACTTGTCTGAAGGAGTTAGACCCACGTCTAACTTTCAATTAATTAGACAACCCGTCTAATTATAATAACCATTAGACCGGTACGTCTAACTCCACTGAGTTAGACTACCACGTCTAATTCCGGTTCTACCTCAGACTTGTCTGAAGGAGTTAGACCCACGTCTAACTTTCAATTAATTAGACAACCCGTATAATTCCGGTTCTACCTCAGACTTGTCTGAAGGAGTTAGACCCACGTCTAACTTTCAATTAATTAGACAACCCGTCTAATTCTGCGTATTCATTAAACCAACCGTCTAATTCTTTACGTCTATTAGACTTACACGTCTAACTCCGATGAGTTAGACTGTACGTCTAATTCCGTGTATTCATTAGACTACCCGTCTAATTCTTTACACGTCTATTAGACTTACACGTCTAACTCCGATGAGTTAGATTGTACGTCTAATTCCGTGTATTCATTAGACTACCCGTCTAATTCTTTACACGTCTATTAGACTTACACGTCTAACTCCGATGAGTTAGACTGTACGTCTAATTCTATTAGACATACGTTTAATTCCGTGTATTCATTAGACTACACGTCTAATTCTTTAAACGTCTATTAGACTTACACGTCTAACTCCGATGAGTTAGATTGTACGTCTAATTCTATTAGACTTACGTCTAATTCCGTGTATTCATTAGACTACCCGTCTAATTCTTTACACGTCTATTAGACTTACACGTCTAACTCCGATGAGTTAGACTGTACGTCTAATTCTATTAGACTTACGTCTAATTCTTTTAGACTATTAGACTGCCCGTCTAACTCCGTTGAGTTAGACTGTGCTTCTAATTCCATTAGACCTGCGTCTAATTTTATGTGAATGGAGATCAAAATCGGTCTAATGGCCCTCATTAGATTCAAGTCTAATAACATGTTGTCTCAATACACCTGTATTGAAGCTTATAAAATATCAGGGGATAAATTATTTCAACACTTAGTCAAAATAATTTGACCCAACATATTATAAATCAGTTAAATAATTAAAATAAAAATAAATAATAAAATCTAATATCCACGGTGAGTTTTAAGCTTTATCATTGAGAGTTATCTACACTCCATTTTGAATATATATCTTCAAATTTTGTATAAACCATAAATGATTGCATAAGTGTGAAAGAGAGAACATGGAAATATAAGTCGCAAATAAAGATGACACCAAACATTAGAGATTAGAAAGAAAAACATATAAAATGAATTTGTCTGAAATAAAATTGATGATAATTATTTGTTCGATAGATATTATTAATGAAATGAATACATGTCAGTGGGTCTGAAATGAAAATGACGAGTTGTAGAAACTCTTTAGATTGTTGTAGATTGTTGATGAAGTTGATTCTCAATTTATTGGTAAAGTCTTTGGAGATATAGTGTGAAATGTGCGGATTGATAAAACTTCAAAATGGCTTATGACGACACATGATACAATGAGTATTAGCTGACTCCCTATTGAATACATATATTAAAAATCCTCAAATCCTTAAATAGTTAAACAATATTTTGATTCATCTAACATTTTAACATTGAATTAAAAGTGTTCATGGCACAATCTATGTTTATCCTTTGACGTAACCTTGATTTTATATTACAATGATTTATCAAAAATAATACAACAATTCTCAAACAACTCAGTCGTAATCAAACTATTGAAAACATGCCACACCGTAACATGTTTTTATCGTTTTGTTAAGGCTCGAGCTATTTAGAGATTTTGTTATACAATTTCTTAAAATGACGTATCATGTAAGTACAAAATCAAGAGTAAATCAAAGGATAGAAATAAAATTAATCACAAACACAAATTAAATAATATTTAAAAGCGCACTAGATTGGTAATTATAAACTCCCAACGTAAGAATAAGAGAAAATTTTTATACATAAAAATAATCATCAGTTATCTCAAATTATATTAGAATTATAATATAAAGAGCTAAAATAAAATATTTATAGATCTCTATCATCTTGAACAAAATTTGAATCACCGTTTAAACGATAATTGAATATGTGAATTTTTTTTAAAGAAAACATAATTGAAACAATTTTAAGAAAAATAGTAAGTAATATAAATGGATCAAAATATTCGTAGCCTGGATTTCTCAATAATGAGATCCGACATAGTAGATCATTTGGAGAAAAATCAGTACTTCCCCATCACATAATATCGTAAATATAATTCTACTCGAATATGTCGAGACTAGATAGACAAAACACTTGGTTGAGATTGTAAAAAATAAAATGAGCTATAAAACATAACAATGGATAACGCCATGTAAAAGCATGAATACAAATAAGAGACTGAGAATAATGTTGAATGAGAGTATTATAAAAACAATAAAGAAAGAGGGTTTCTTATATAGAGATATAGATTACTGAACTGCCGGCGCAACAACATGAAAACCTAATTAATAAAAGAACCTAATTAATAAAAGTGTTTTTAGGTATAGTTAGAAGATTTTTAGCCCAAATTGATATAATGGGCTTAAAATTACACAATATATTAAAATATGGGTCGAATAATTATCTATGTCAGAAAATTTGAGCATCGTCCAAAATATTATTCAATTTGGAGCCCAAACTACAATTTGGGTTATAGAATTGTATCTTATAGGCCGTATCCTTAATTTAAGGACCATAACTACATTTTAAGATAAAAATTCTAGCCATGTCATAACTCACTCCAAAAGAAGAAAATTGTTAGAGGTTGCTATTTAAAAAATTTATTTTTAGACTAAATATTGAGAATGAGATGAATGAGTTATAACTCTACTAGACAAGAAATAGAACTTCGGGGATATGGATTTTTTTTTTCCAATTTTAAACTGCCAAATCAAGCTTTACCATAAAACATGTTTTATTGGATTCAGTACTAGAATCTATTTGGTATGTAATTACTAAATCATTATAATACTTTCTTTTGGTTCTAAAAATTAAGATTATATTCCTAGAATAAAAGTATTTTTTTTTAAAGAAGTAAATTGAAAATGAAAAAGTATTATTAATTATGGGGAGCAAATAATGAAAAATGGAATTATGCATCCTATTGCAGAATGGGCCAATACTAATTCCCTTATCCCATATCCCATATCCCATATCCCATATCCCATATCCCATATCCCAAGGATTAGAGAAGAAGGAACGAAGAGTTTATGCCAAATCATTTTTTATTCCATATTATAATGATTTAAAAAACATTTCACAGTTATGTCATAAGTTTTATACGTAACAAATTTATAATCAAAATTATATTTCTTCTATTCTCACTTTTTTAAGTTATGGAAGACTTTTTAAGAAATAAATATATTGTCTTTTATATAATCAAACTTTATAAATGTCTGAAACTTTTAATGACAAATAAGAAGTTGAAGGTGGAATAGAAATTGTCATTAATTTAGCAGGTGACTTTAAGCATAAAACCCGAATTATTATTAATTTAATGTGGATATATATATATATATATATATATTCAATTATAATTGATTTAATAGTTTTTTTTATAAATATTCAAATTTAGAACATTTATTACGAGTGTAACTAAGGTTACGTTAAGTCGCCATTTTACTTAAGAAACATGTAATATATCGTGAACAGGTTGTTAAGCACTTTAATAGGCTGTTTTTGTTTTTGTTATTTTCCGTTTTTTGTTTTGTTTAAATATTATTTTTCTTTAAAAATAATTTGTTCGACCTAATAGCAATGTTCTCACACAAATCTCTAACATTTTGCATGTTCTCATAAAAAAAGTGTCTATAATGTTCAATTTAATATTCTTCTTCTCTTGGAAAGCTTCTACAAGTTTTGTAAATATCTTTTGATAAATAATATTTAAACTTTGAATATTTAGGTTTCAAAGTCTAAACACCAAATTTTGTAAACTCTATGATATTTTAGTTTTAATATGTTTTTATTTAGTATATTTTACTGCCTTAACAAATTTTAAAAGTAAAAAAAAAATATAAACAATCAAAAAATATTATTTATAACATAAATAAAAAAATATTATGGATTAAGGTATGTTTGGATTTTATTTTATTTGCAATTTTTTTTTATATGTAGCCTTTTCGAGCTTTATTTCATACTTACACATATTTGCATTTTTTTATTTTAAACCTAGAACCTATGACAATAACATAAATGTGTACTTTTAAAAACAGTTTGATACCAAAATTAGACACATTTAGGCTTAAATTCTCCTTTAAATGAATATTTTAAAATTGAATATATAAATAAATAAGATGTAAAATAAAAAAATTTCAATGAGAAGACATTAAAATCTATTAAAGTAGAGACTTTTAATGTGACCGGAATGTGAGACATAGAGTCAATGCTCTCTCACACATATAATCAATCACTAAATCAAGAATTAAATCTCTAAACTGCGTTTAAACATTCAAAATAATTTTACTTCGTAATTTTTCAGTGAGTAATTTGGTGGAACTCTAAAAATGTCAAAACAAGTTTAAATTGACAATTTTAAATTTACTCTAGATACGCCTAATATTTCGATGGTTAATCTAACTCAAAATTTAGAAAAATTGCAACTTATGAGGCATGACTATCGAGTTATAATATTTCTTTTTCAACAAGTTCAATTTTTGTGTTTCACAATTTATTGAATGTGATTTTATTCTTTTCCTTTTGCAATAAAATAAAATATTAATAAAGACAATAAGAAATTAAAAAAATATAAATTAATTATTATTTATTATATATGAGTTAAATAATTAAAATAAAAATTAATAATAAAATCTAAATATCCACGGTGAGTTTTATGCTTTACCATTGAGAATTATTTTGACTCCATTTTGAATATATAATTTAAAATTAAGGTAAATCGTAATAAAACATCAACAACCATCTCAAAACCATATATCTTCAAATTTTGTATAAACCAAAAATGATTGCATAAGTGTGAAACATTGAGAGGGAACAAAAAAATATAAGTCGCAAATAAAGATGACACCAAACATTAGAAATTAGAAAGAAAAACATATAAAAAGAATTTGTCTTAAATAAAATTGATGATAATCATTTGTTCGATAGATATTATTTTTTTTTGGAAAAAGATAAATATTATTAATGAAATGAATACATGTCAGTGGGTCTGAAATAAAAAGGACGGGTTGTAGAGACTCTTTAGATTGTTGTAGATTGTTGATGAAGTTGATTCTCATTTTATTGGCAAGGTCTTCCGAGATATAGTGTGACATGTGCAAATTGATAAAACTTCAAAATGGTTTATGACGACACATGATACAATGAGTATTAGTTGACTCCCTATTCAATATATATATTAAAAATCCTCATATCCTTAAATAGTTAAACAATATTTTGATTCATCTAACATTTTAAAATTTATTTAAAAGTTTTCATTACACAATCTATGTTTATCCTTTGACATAGCCTTGATTTTATATTACAATGATTTATAAAAAATAATACAACAATTCTCAAACAACTCAGTCGTAATTAAACTATTAAAAACTTGTCACACCGTAACATGTTTTTATCGTTTTGTTAAGGCTCGAGTTATTTAGAGATTTTGTTATACAATTTCTTAAATAATGTTTAAAAACGCATTAAAGTGGTAATTATAAACTAACAACATAAGAATAAGAGAAACTTTTTTATACATAAAAAGAATCATCAAGAATCATCAGTTATCTCAAATTGTAATGGAATTATAATATAAAGAGCTAAGATAAACTATTTATAGATTTCTATCATCTTGAACAAATTTTGAATCACCGTTTAAACGATAATTGAATATGCGGAAAATCTTTAAATAAAACATAATTGAAACAATTTTAAGAAAAATAGTAATTAATATAAATGGATCAAAATATGCGTAGCTTGGATTTCTCAATAATGAGATCCAACATAGTAGATCATCTGGTTAAAAATCAGTACTTCCCCATCACATAATATCGTAAATATACTCGAATATGTCAAGACTAGATAGATAAGACACTTAGTCAAGATTGTAAAAAATAAAATGAGCTATAAAATATAACAATGAATAACACCATGTAAAAGGATGAATATAAATAAGAGACTGAGAATAATTTTGAATGAGAGTATTATAAAAACAATAAAGAAAGAGGGTTTCTTGTATATAGATATTGAACACCCCTAATTCTTTCATTGGAGCGCCTCCATAGTACACATCAGGTTATGAGCACAAGGATCGTGGTCGTACTCCCTCTGGTAGTGCGCCGAATATTCTTCAGGGATGTACTTGCAAAACAAGTAGTGTGAAGGATATTCTCTTACGTGGCATTCGTTGGTTGGTTGTGTCTAGCTGTCGTACTGATCTTCACTAGAAAGTGGAGCAGGAGTAGCATACAACTAAAGCACATGGGTAGGCGGGTGCTAGCTTCAAGCATACTTCTTAAGCATAGCATTAGACTTATTTCAGTTAGACGACCTCGTCTAATGAAATCAAATGTTCCCGTCTAAGAGCAGAATCCATTAGACCACCTGGTCTAATGGGATTAGACTTACGTTTAATTATAATCATTTTAGAGTAATCTGAAGGAGTTAGACTACACGTCTAATTTTCACCAATTAGACTACACGTCTAATTGTTACAAACCATTAGACTGCACGTCTAACTCCTCGAGTTAGACTGCACGTCTAATTCCGGTTCTACTTCAGACTTGTCTGAAGGAGTTAGACTCCACGTCTAATTTTCAGGTTCTATTAGACTGCACGTCTAACTCCACGAGTTAGACTACACGTCTAATTACGGTTCTACTTCAGACTTGTTTGAAGGTGTTAGACTCCACGTCTAACTCCACGAGTTAGACTGCACGTCTAATTACGGTTCTACTTCAGACTTGTCTGAAGGAGTTAGACTCTATGTCTAACTTTCACAATTTATTAGACTGCACATCTAACTCCACGAGTTAGACTGCACGTCTAATTTCGAATTCATTAGACTGCACGTCTAACTCCACGAGTTGACTGCACGTCTAATTCCGAATTCATTAGACTGCACGTCTAACTCCGATGAGTTAGACTACACGTCTAATTCTGAATTCATTAGACTGCACATCAAACTCTACGATTTAGACTGCACGTCTAATTCCGAATTCATTAGAGTACACGTCTAACTCCGCTGAGTTAGACTGCACGTCTAAATCCGAGTCTATTAGACCGCACGTCTAACTCCACGAGTTAGACTGTACGTGTAATTCCTCTAGTTAGACTGCACGTCTAACACCACTTAGTTAGACTACACGTCTAACTTCGCTAGTTAGACTGCGCGTCTAACTTTGTGCATCTAATCCCAAATCGGTCTAATGAACCTCATTAGAACCAAGTCTTTTGAGATCTGATTTCGATACACCTGCATCAAAACGCATAACTAATTTCATTATCAAAATCCCAATAGTCAAACTATTTCAACACTTAGTCAAAATAATTTAACCCAACAAATTTTAAGAAAAATAGTAAGTAATATAAATTGATCAAAATATTTGTAGCTTGGATTTCTCAATAATGAGATCCGACATAGCAGATCATCTTGAGAAAAATCAGCACTTTCCCATCACATAATATCAGAAATAAAAATATACTCGAATATTTCAAGACTAGATAGATAAGACACTTGATCGAGATTGTAAAAAAATGAGCAATGAAACATAACAATGGATAACGACATGTAAAATGATGAATACCAATAAGAGACTGGAAACATTGTTTTTATAGGTAGTGTTTTCGAGCATTACTTTATGCTTACGTGGATTTATTTTTATTTAAAAATTTTTATTTTTAGACTAATTACTGAAAATGTTGATGACTCATTTATAAGTATACTAGGAAAGAAATCAAGCCCAAAGTTAAAACATATTTTATTGGATTCATTACTAGAATCTATTTGGGATATATTTACTAAATCATTATAATACTCCCTATTGGTTCTAAAAATTAGGATTACATTCCTAGAGTAATAGTATCTTTTGAGAAAGTAAATTTGAAAATTATAAAAGGGTCATTGATTATGGGGAATAATTAATGAAAAATGGAATCATGCATGGATTCGTCCAATTACAGAATTGGCCAATACTATTTCCTATATCCCATTCCTCCTTATTATATATAGTTGAGACTTAAATGATAAGGATTAGAGAGGATGGAATAAAGAGTTTATGAAAAAATCATTTTTTATTCCATATTATAATGATGATTCAAGAAAATTCACACTTATGTCATAAGCCTTGTACATAACAAATTTAAAATCAAAATTATATTTCTTCTATTCTCACTTTTTTAAGTAAGTAAGACTTTTTAGGATATAAATATATTATCTTTTATATGTTCATCCTTTATAAATGTCTCAAACTCTTGTCAAATAAGAAGATAAATAAGAAGATGACGTAGGAATAGAAAGGGTCATTTATTTAGGATAAAACTCGAATTAGTATTAATTTATTTATGTGGATATATATATATATATATATATATATATATATATATATATATATATATTCAATTAAAATTGATTTAATAAATTTTTTTATAAATATTTAAACATAAAACTTTAATTACGAGTGTTACTAAGGTTATATTAAGTCTCGTGAAGAGGTTGTTGAGCACTTTAATATGGCCGTTTTTTATTTTATTATTTTCTACTTTATTTTTATTTTTTTAGTTTTAAAAATAATTAGTAGGACCTAATATTAATGTTCTTACACAAATATCTAACATTGTGCATGTTTTCACAAAAAAAATGTGTGATTAAATGGTTCAATTTAATATTCATCTTCTTTTTTGAAGTTTATATTAGTTTTTTTTAAGTATCTTTTGACAAATAATAGCTAAACTTTTTAAGTGCATGATACATTGGTGCAATAAAACACGATTTTATAAAAAAAACATTCATTTAATACTTTTTCTTAATTTGAAAAATTAATCTATGGGATTTTCAAATCGAGATATCTTCCCATTTCCCGTGTCCGAGCTCTCTCCCATTTAAGCGATGTCCCCTCATATGTGTATCCCCGAACACTTACCTGTGCCTACAACCCGCGCTAAGAGTTGCATCCAGACCCTTCATTCCCCCTTCCACTTGATCTCTAGTCGACTTAAGAGCTACTTTGTTTCATTAGTTTTAATATATTTTTTTTATATTTTACACACTTAAATTTTTTTTAAAATACAAAAAAGATAAAATACATAAACAAATATTATTTATAACATAAAAAATATTATGGATAAAGGTCTGTTTGGATTATATTTTGTTTTATTTTCAAACTAACATTTTATTTCTTTTCTATATACCATTTTCGAGCATTACTTCTCGCTTACATGTATTTGCATTTTTTTATTTTAACCCTAGGACCCATGATAATAACAAAAATGTGTGGTTTTAAGAACAGTTTATACCAAAATTAGACACACTAGCATATATCCCGTGTATTTACACGAGTAATAATGTAAGAATCGAGAAAAAAAAATTACGGTGAAAATGTTATAGCATTTTTAATTTACTCTCACATATATATTCCAATTAACCACAACTCTCCACCCAAAAATTTAGACATTTTAAAAATTAAGCATCATTATATATATATATATATATATATATATATATATATATATATATATATATATATATATATATATATATATATATATATATATATATATATATATATATATATATATATATATATATATATATATATATATATATATTAGTTACATAAAAAGTAGAACTTATATTCGGCAATCCAGATAATTTGAAAATTAAACATCATTATATATATATATAAATATATAGAATAGTTAGTTAAAAAGTTGAACTTATATTTTTAAAACGTCTCTCGTTCATCAAATTTGGTGTTGAATTTAAAATATAAAGTCTTATTAGTCTAGTTGTTTTAAGGGTTGTATTTATTTTGATAGGTTGCAAGTTCGAAACATACATATAACATTTTTAATTTTATTTTTAACCATTTTAAGTTTATGGGTGGGTCAACCCACAATTCGACCAAAGTATCCATTACTCTCACATATATATCTAAATTAACTACAGCTCCCGTGTTAGGATCGATGTTAGCAATAGAGACTAGGGTCTGACAATTGGTAAGAACGTATGATAAACATGTGAGGGATTAATATCGGTTTTTATTCTTCACAAATCCTTCAAACTCTTGAAACGGATTCAAGTGCAGAAGTGTTCGTCCAATTTGAAGCTTTGAACCGATGTAAGATGTATAGCAGAAATCAAAGAACACAAGGAGTTTTATGGATGTTCGGAGATAAAACTCCTACGTCACCCCTTCTTCTACAACCGAATGGATATCCACTAAATACTTTGAAAGAAATACAACTTAATGAGATAGCTAAATCTATTTGTAGTAGAAGGACACCAATGGTCGAATATTCTTTGTGGACATGTGACAAGTGTCCGTTGGAAGGTTTCCCATTGTACTAGAAATTAGCAAACTCTAAGCAAATGTATCGTGGCCGTACCGAACTAGTAGTGCGACGGATATCCTTATGAAATTTCCTTGTACTAGACAAACCGTTGGAATGACATTTGCATATGTGGCGTTCGTTCATTTAATACAATTAGATGGCTTGTTAGACTGCACAGGAGTGAGTGGAGTAGGAGTAGTAGACATCTAGTTGATCTTGGTTAGACGTATGCTTTCTTCAGACGGCTGCTAAAGCGAGGCATTAGACGTGCTCCAGTAGACCAAGTCTAAGGGAGTTAGATGTCCTAGTCTAACCGCGCGTCCCATTAGACCAAGTCTAATGGAGTTAGATGTCCTCGTCTAACTACGCATCGTATTAGACCAAGTCTAATGGAGTTAGACGTCCTTGTCTAACTACGCATCCATTCATACCAAGTCTAATGGAGTTAGACGTCCTCGTCTAACTATGCATCCCATTAGACCAAGTCAAATAGTGTTAGATGACCACGTCTAACTTCGTATCCCATTAGATCAAGTCTATTGGAGTTAGACGTCCTCGTCTAACTTCGCATCCCATTAGACCAAGTCTAATGAAGTTAGACGTCCTCGTCTAATTACGCATTCCATTAAACCAAGTCTAATGGAGATAACCGTCATCGTCAAACTTCGCATCCTATTAGATCAAGTCTAATAGAGTTAGACTACCACGTGTAACTTCGTCTAATTAGCCTTCTTAGACCACGTCTAAGTTAGCATAGTCTAATGCAATGCAACTGTACAAAACCAAATAGATAACTTAGTTTTATTCTATTTAAACATTTAGCTTTATTCACAACTAAACATTATTAAAAATTATAATTATAATTTTTTATATTTTTTTTGACAATCGGCATGATCGGCACGATCGGCAAAATCGACACAATCAACACGATCGACACGATCGGCATGATCGGCACAATCGGAACGATCGGCACAATCGACATGAATGACACAAACGACACAGATTCTCGCCGCGACCGCGCTTCTACATTGGAAGTCGGCCGCCATCCTCCAACACCCTCGATCGGTTGTCGTGCGCCCTCTAGAACGTGTTCTGTTGTGCAAGGAACGGTCGCGGTCATCTTCTCCTACCGTCGATCGAAGCATTTCGTGAAAAACCCCTTCTGTAGAGACCTGTCGTTGAATCGGCGTCGGTCGCACTCCTCTCCTCACTTTTTTCTCACAGGTTAGTTCGGACCTCGGTCGGGACATCAAACCACATCGCGAGGTGCGGGTAGGTCTCCATTGAACTTCCTTCTCGCCGTTTGAATCAAGTATTCGGTCTAGAGGAAGCTTTCATAGCTACAGACCGTTTCAAAATTGCTTAAACTCTTTCTTGTTTGATCAACTATCTTGAAGCCCCTATTTTGGTGCGATTGGTTTCCAATCGTGCTGTTTGCGCCCACCCTTTGCTGTAGAATTCCAACCTCTGTGGCTCCTTTGAAGATTAGGCAGTTTGCGCTTGATCTTTCCAATGACTGGTACGCGCCCGTCCAGTGTTGTTACTTAGGCAATGGGCGTCCTTCATGTCCTCCCTGATGATCCTAAAAAGGTGCTGAAGGGGCCGTCGACAAGCAACAATGCTAGGTCTGATAGACGAACTCGCATGTCTCTTAACAATCACAGGAAGAAGAAGCCAGAAATCATGGATGAAGTTCTAAAAAATGGAAAAGATGTGACTATTGATTCTATGCCAAATACATCATCGGGTATGAGTTCTTTTCCACATGCTGATGAATTATATGAGAATAGTTCTATTCGGGATTCATATTGTAATGATATGCATGTTCATAATAGAAATGATAGGACTGAATTGATATGAAAAGATAGTAGTACTACATATAGAAATGATAGGACTGAATTGATATGAAAAGATAGTACTATATATAGAAATGATAGGACTTTAATTCTAGAAATATCTGTTGTTATTGGAATTGCTGCACAGAATGGACCGTTAGGGTCTCTAGTTGGTACACTAGATCTGACCGGTCATTCTGTTAGGAAATTGGATTTGAAATCTTACATGGATGAAACTGATGACAATCGGGTTGTTTGTTCTGAAAATTCGGTCCTAAAATTGGAAATAATCTGTCAAAAGGGCTCTAAGGTAATGCAGGAAAATGACATAAATTGTACAAGTTTATCGGATCCTATTGAAAGCTCAATGTTGGGGTTTGTTTCTACATCGGGTGAAAACATTAAACTGAGATCTATGTCTATTTTGAATGATCCTACTTAAGTTGATATTGGGGTTCCTATTGAGGTAAATACGACATGGCTGAATAAGACTGCTGGTCGAGAATTAGTAGGTTCAAAGAATATTACAAGGTTGAGATTAGTTTCAAAAACAGGAAAACATGACAGTTTGGGTTATTTAGCTGCAGAGAAAGATCATAAAACATAGTTTACTAGTCCTACTAGAGAGGATGCTGAACTGGGCAAATGGATCATATTGAAATTTCATCTACATAGTTGGAGATATCAGCTGCTCAGAGTCTATTGGGTCCAAAGAATGACATAATTTCATAATCTTGTTCTGTAATGGGAAATCTTGCAAAACTGAAAGTCTTGGGTTCCATTGATGATCAGAATGCTAAGTCTACCTGCCCTACTAAGGATCAGATGAAAAGTCAGACAACCAGACTATGGACTATGCTAGAAAAAGGTTGGACAGAAGACACTAAATGCGCCCAAGATTCTGAAACTAAGGCTAAAATTGCAGGATCTTCTAAACAACCTACACATCTAGATGAAACTGTTGAAGGACATAGTCTAACAGAATTTGGAAACATTGAAGAAATTGGATCTGAGTTGGAGCTGGTCATGGAAATAAATTCAACTAAATCAGAAAAACTTAATAAAATAGATCTAAAGGATGATGAATTGAACTTGATTAGTATAGTCAATGGTGAAAGCTTGGTTGGGAATTATATTGATTCGTTGGTTGATGGCACTATGAATGACAATCTGTTTAAAAATCTGGGTCTGAGTATGGATCTTATGGAAGCTACAAATAAGTTGGGTCAGAATATAAGTCAGGGTAGAAGAGGTGAAGAATGTATGAAACTAGAAGAATTAGCCAACAATTTTCGCTTGACTGAGTCTGAGTCTGAGTCTGATAAGGGGTTAGCCAACGGTTTTCGCTTGGCTGAGTCTGATAAGGGGTTAGCCAACGGTTTTCGCTTGGTTGAGTCTGATAAGGGGTTAGCCAATGGTTTTCGCTTGGCTGAGTCTTATAAGGGGTTAGCCTACGGTTTTCGCTTGGCTGGGTTTGAAAAAGATAATTTGGTTACTCACATAAGCCCTGGTGCTACTTACATTTCTGGTCATACAAATTCTGCCTCTTCCGGTCCTAATCGACATGATGATAACTCTATAGTCAAAGTTATGAGCCACTAGTTGAATCAAAAGAACCAAAGCATGGATGTTGAAACAAAATACTCAGGCTAATAACAAGGATCCTACTGCCGGTCTAACGTGGTCAATGAGGAAAAACGAAATAGCAAATTTGGCAGGACTGAGAAACCAGACGAAGAAGCTATTTTTCCAAGTTAATAAACAAGAGATTACGATACCCCAGGAAAGTAATGATCAATTGAATACTCAGTTAAATAGTCACTATCTGAAGAATTGGAATCTCTTCAACAAAGACCAATATGATGAAGTGATCAAGTGGACGGTTGACGCCATGAAGGAAATTTCTAAATGTAATAAAACAAAGGTGTATACAATCATGAGCAACCTAAACAAAACCTGGCAAGAAGGAAAGGTGTGGAATAGAAATACCATGAACGATCCAGAAAAGGGAAAATTCCAGATAGACACCTAATACCCAAAGGTAATTACACTTGATAGCTCCCACCAGAAATTGAAGAAAAATGCGTAAAGGCATGGGAGTTTGTCATAGTTGGTCACTTTATGGGCAACATGAAGGCACCATTTGCTGAGGTTAAAAGAACGTTGATGGGTCAGTGGGAATCCTCTAGTCTAGAGAGGATCACAATCAATGATCACGGATTCTACTTTCTATCCTTCAGAAATGGAAGCGAAATAAAGTCAATCATAAAGAGCGAATATACCTTTATCAAAGGAAAAAGATTCAAGTTGTACAAGTGGAGCGAGGAACTCAATACTAATCATAGACCACCTGAACTTGAACAAATCTTGGTGAATCTCAAGAATGTTCCACCACACATGTGCAACCCAATGGGCCTGGCTTATATTTCAAGCATTATAGGCAAACCACTTATGTTTGACCCAGCAATGGAAGGCTACGAGCGTGCATCTGTGGCCAGAGTTAATGTCGAAATCCATCCAAGTAGCTCTCTTCCAATTAAGCTTGAACTTAAAGATAGACTGGGAAATTTATTTGACATTGAAGTACAATACAAATGGAAACCAAATCGATGTATATGGTGTAGCACTTTCACACACGCTACGGATAAATGTCCAGTCAATAATAATCTAAAAATCGAAGGCCAATAACAATGCTCAGGAAGGCGGTATCAATGACTCAAACCAGGCTCAGGTTGAGAGAAATGTGAACAGGTCTGAACTTAACATCAATGATCACACTGATAATGATAGGATGGGCAACCAAAAGAAAGAACATATAAGGGTAAGGAAGAAGATAGGAAAAAGAATGAAGTGGGTAAGTGTACAAGCTATCCCTACTAACGTTGATCCTATCGGTCATGTTCAGGGAACCGGTCCTAGGGATTCTATTTTCTCAAGAATAGGTCATATTCAAAACGTCGATCCTGGTCAGGATATCAGTCCTGATAAAGATGTACATAGCCACACCTGTCTTAGAGCTTCTTATAATGCTACTGTACCTAGCCATATTGACCATGTTAAGCCTGGTCCTGGACTTCCTAATCTGGATACTACTCAAGCTACTGGACTTGCTATTATCGGTCCTGATGAAAAATGTTCTGGCTCTAAAGTTTTGGAATTCAAAGATCTAATGGACGGGGAATACTTGGCCCATATGAAACAAGAAAAAATGGGTCTAATGGCACTCCAATAGGTCGTGAGTCCACTCTTCACAATTCTAGGAATGCAAGCAGGAACTAAAAAAGCAATGTCATTAGAATTTGAAATGACCCGATCCATGGGCTAAGAGCCACCATTCGTGATAATGAACAAGAAAATCCCGGACAAAAAATATTGAAAAACCAACAAGCAATAAAGAAGCTCTTGAGAATGAACTGGAAAATCTTGGGTTTTGTGAAATTAAAAGATCAAGTGCACAAGAAGACAATTTGGTCTTGAATAAGGCTGTAAGCCTTGGTTCTGAAGTAGGGAGAATTAAAATCGATAATAGACATGAATCCAGAGGTTCAAAGTCAAAAAAGACATACTAAAGAAGAACAAGCTGAAAAGCAAAGACAAAGTAGAAAGATTTTGGATCCAGAAGTCACCAACTCTATAACGGGAGAACATGAGATCTATGTGAGACAACCCCCACTCAATGTGAATAGTATTCCATGTAATAAAGCTGTAGCCATTGAGGATAGCGAGACAAGTGATGCTTACGATTTCTCTGATGAAGAGGTCCAGGACAGTCTAGAAAGCCAGGAACCCAACACTTATATCCATTCATGAATATAGTGACATGGAACATAAGGGGACTCAATGACACTCTAAAATGTAAAGAAATCAGGAGGATCATTGAGAACTAGAAGATCACTATTATGGGTATTCTTGAGACAAAAGTCAAAAACCGGAACGTTGAGAAGGTTAGCAAGCTGTGTATTGATAGCAGATGGGAAATCATTCACAACTCAAATGAAAAAACGGGCAAAATCTTGGTTTTTTGGGATAAAAAAGTTATTGAGGTCAGGGCTCTCTGTTTGAATGATCAAGCAATCCTAGTGGAGGTTAAAGACAGAATTAAAGGAATCCTGTTTAATCTTACTATTGTCTATTCTAGCAACTCAAGCACTGACAGAAGACTCCTCTAGAATTGTCTTAGAAACTGGATCGGTAGTGATAAATCTTGGGCTGTCCTTGGTGATTACAACATAACTAGAAACGAATCTGATCGTAGCCTAGAATCTGAAATAACTCGGGATATGATTGACTTTAATGACTGTATCAGAGATATGGGTTGTATCGAGCCTACCAATTCTGGGAATTTCTTCACTTGGTCTTCTACGAGAGGGAATGAACAAATTAGAAGAAATAGAATTGATAGATGTGTGGTAAATGAGAACTGGATTAACCAATTTCCGAGAAGTCAACTTCATGTTCTAAATCTGGGTATATCTGATCACTGCCAGATTAAATTGTTTTGGGAATAGGAAGAAAGGTTCAAAAGGCCCTTTAAAATTTTCAATTTTTAGATGGAAAACAACAAATTCAAGGGTATTCTCGAAAGTGTATGGTCTACAGATGTCAGGGGATCCAACATGTACAAGATTTCTAAGAAGCTTAAACTCCTAAAGAATCATCTTCAAAGCTTTTACAAGAAAAAGTTCAGCAATATCTCCAATAGAGTTCTGGCTACTAAAGAAGAACTAGAAGAAGTTCAGAAAATGTTATTAAGGAATGATAATGATGAACAAATCAATGAAACAGAAAGAGATGTGCTTGACAATTTTAGGAAGCTGAGTCTTCTTGAAGAGAATTTTATTAGACAGAAATCAAGACAGAGCTGGCTCTCGTTGGGTGACAAAAACACAGCTTTCTTCTATATTAAATACAAGGCTAGAAACATGAGAACCAATGTATACAGGCTGAAGAATGATGATGATGAATATGTTCAGGGTCAAAAGGGTATACAAGATTTGGATATCGATTTCTATAAGCAGCTTATGGGTACAAGAAAGCAACATCAAAGTCACCTGAATACCTTGTATCAAATTATTGATAGGTAAATTTCATCAGAAGATAGTCGCGAGTTGATAAGGGTGGTCACGAGGGTTGAGGTTAAAGAAGCTCGGTTTAGTATTGATGGGAATAAAAGTCCGGGTCCTGATGGGTTTAATGCATAGTTCTTCAAAGACAATTGGTCAGTTGTGGGTAAAGACGTTACTGATGGGATTCTGGAGTTTTTCAAGAACATGAAGATGTTAAAGCAATGGAATACATCGGTCCTAACCTTGATACCCAAAAATGCAGTACCCGAGAAAGTACAAGATTTCAGACCAATTTCCTGCTGCAATGTGATTTATAAAATAATTTCAAAAACCATTTCTAAACGATTTAAAAATGTCATAGGAAAAATTATAAATCTTAACCAATCTGCATTCATCCTCGGTAGGACAATCTCTCATAATATTCTTCTCATGCAGAGCTTTTTAAAAGGCTACAGGAATAAGAAAATATCCCCGAGAATGGCTTTCAAAATAGATATCAAGAAAACTTTCGACTCTGTTAGATGGGAATCCATTCGAGACTTTCTGGTTGTATCTAATTTTCCTATAATTTTTATTGATTGGATTATGCAGTGCGTTTCATCATCCTCCTTTGTTGTTAGAGTCAATTGAGTCCACAAAGGCTATTTCGTAGCTATCATGGGTGAAAACGGGGTAAGGCAAGTGGACCGCCTCTCTTCTTACCTTTTCGAAGCTATCATGGCGATCTTTGAGAGCACCTTCGCGATGTTCCGAAAGAATCGGCCATACATCTTTCACCCATTCTATGAGGTAGAGGAGATAACCTATTTATGGTTTGCTGACGATTTGTTCATTCTAGCGCACACAGACATTGATTCCATTAAAACAATTAGGGTTGCACTAACGTTCTTTTCATAGGTTATAGGTTTAACAATTAATGATAGAAAAAGTGTGGCATTTTATGGAGGCGTGAATGACGAAACGAAGCAGGACATCTTCAACATCATAGGCATCAAGGAAGGCAGTCTTCCCGTAAGGTACTTAAGAATTCCGTTAACCGCGAAGCAGATTGAGATCTCACTCTACAAGTCGCTAATTGAAAAGGTAAAAAACACAATATTTGGTTGGGCAGCAAAAAAAACTTTCTTATGCAGGGAGGATCGAACTTATCAAAACCGTGGTCATGGGCATAGTTGGCTATTGGGCTCAACAAATGGTCATTCCGAAGAAGGTAATGAAGGAGCTCGTTACACTGATGATGAACTTTATATGGGGCAGTAGTGGAAGAGCAGGAAAAAATTCAAATGGACCGCTCTCTGCAAACTGAAGGACGAGGGAGGCATCAGTTTGAAGAAATGTATCGAGTGGAACAAGCCTCTCACCTTCAAGCATCTATGGGATTTGGAGCACAATCAGGAGTCACTATGGATCAAATGGGTGCATACGAGGTTTATGAAATACGAAACCAGCATCTGGACCTGCAAAATTCATGAAGGTATGAGCTGATCTCTAAAAAAGATTCTTAAACTAAGAAGCAAAATTACAGATCTTTATGACATCCGACTAGGTTACGGGAAAGGAACTCTATTCTGGCACGACCCCTGGTTTGAAAATCAGCCTATCATCCATAAGGAGGAGTTTCTAAACACCCACATCAGAAGGGACTTTACAGAAGCGAAAATCAGAGACATTAAAGATGGGAATTGGGACTCACTTCTATGAAGAAATCCAAAAAGACGGAGAATACTTGATCATATAAGTAACATATAACTACATGACAGACCAGATATTCATGAATGGAAAGCTGAGGACAATGGGAAACTGGTATCGAAGAAAATATGGGAGGTAACCCGGGAAAAAACATAGAAAGTAGAATGGTCTCCTCTTGTATGGTCAACGAAGATTATCCCTAGACACCAGTTCATCCTACGGCTCGCCTCCTGGGAAAGACTCAGCACTCGTGATCGTATCAGCAAGTATATGAGCATCCTAGACACGAACTGTATTCTATGTAGAGGAAATGAAGAAACCATAGATCACCTATTCGGGAGCTGCAATATTGCTTTAGAGCTTTGGGAAAGATTCTATAAAAGCATGGAGCTGATCAGTTTCTCGAGCGAATGGAATGAAATCAAAGATGCAACACTACTCAAAGCCAAGGGAAATAGATTTGTAACAAGCGTGTTCAAGTGAGGCTTTGGAGCAGTGGTGTATAACATTTGGCAAAAACGGAATGCAAGGGTATATGGCAGAACCCACAGGAGCGTTGAAGAGTTATGGAAAGATATTGTATCGGATTGCAGCGCCCTCGTGGGAACGTGGACAAGAATTCCAAGCACGGAGCAGAACTGGAATATCTATAGGATTTGAAATTTACCGTTTTTAAACTCACTAGAATTGAAAACATTGTAATCAAATAATTCATTTACGTTTTTAGCTTTTTAGCTTTTATTCAGAATGTTACGATTTCAAAATTATTATATGCATGTCTAGAATGATCTCTTAAACTCGTGGTTTTTTCCCATAGTTGGGAATTTTTAGTGAAATGACGTTAAGTCGTTTTTCCCAAAAAAAAATTCATTCTAAAAATCATAAAAATTCTGTTGTTTAATGTTTCATAGCTTTTATTTATTTCTAAGTTAATTACTTCTCACTTAATTAACTCTTTTCTTACTTTGTTTTTACTTTTTCCCAATAATTTCCCCCTTTTGATGATGTTAAAACTATGCAACCTTAATAAAGTAAAATAAACACTCATCAAAATAAAATTGAAATCAAATTAGTTCACCAAAGTATTCAAAGATAAGTTTAAAATACGAGAAACAGAGAAAGATTTAAGGTCCTTCCCTTTTCAACATTGGATCTGTGTCGCCTTCAAGAATTAATTCTCCATTTAGGATGTTATGGAAACGAGTGATTGTTCGGCCTCCACTGCCACCACCTCTGTTGCCTCCACACCCTAAACCTCTTTTTGCTTGTCTACAACCGTTTTCACCACCTCCATCATCTTTTCGCTTTAATTTCGATCGAGTTCTTCTAGTAGAGGTTGACCCCCCTCTTGTTTTTACTTCCCCCTTTTTAACATTAACAGGTTCGGCAACAACAAGAGCTCTTTCATTCTCAGCAGCAGCTTCATCTTCTTCTCTAGCTTAAAATTGCCTTGTAACTGTGTCAACCTACTCTAGTCGCTCAGCCTTTGCTCTATTCAATGTGTTTGACATCTCCATCATTTGTGCCAGAATAAGTTCCATTACTGATGTAATATCTTGGTGAAGCTCCAGGGTGAAAGTCTTGGTTTCAGCATGATGCTCCTATTGTCGATTAAATAAATTCTTTTCAAACTTCTTGTGCTGAGTATTCAAGATGTTTACTTCATATATATTTCGCTTCATAATTTTCTCCGTTTCTCTTTAGGTAGGAATAATGGAAGACAAATCTTCTTTACTTGAAGTAAACCCCTTCTCAAGATATGCCAATTTGGACGATATGTCTAGTATATTCTGCTGTATAGAATTCATCGCATCCAAGATTGAATTATAAAAGTTTTCCCCTCAAGGAGAAGTTTCTTTAGAAGATCGAGCAGACGAAGATACGGTTTGGGAACAATCTGGAGTAGTGCGAATGGGACTCGCATGCACATTTATTTGTAAAGAACGCTCTAGTTTTTTATTTTTAGGAGGGGAAGATAGAGCCTTTGATGTATCCTTAGACTAATCATGTTCATTTAAAATGTCGGCACATACATGATGAATACGCTCTGAAATGTACTCAGAGTGAAGAGGTTAATCAGCAACGTTATCAACAATGTATGCCGGTGTCTTGATAGGGGATGATCAATGAGAAAGAGGAGAAGGAATATGATCTTCTTCCACAGGTTCTTCTTCTGAAGATGAGGATGACTCATATTTATCATATTGTTCCCCCTCAGTAGAGGGAATCTGTTACGGTCTGCTCATCAAAAACCTCGGTCCTAAAATATTTTATGCACCCGTCTCTCGGCCCAAGTGTCCAAATGGGCCAGTTTATGTTTTTTATGGAATAAATCTGTTTTGTTTCCTGTCTCTCTTATTTCTCTTGAAACCGAATTCTGTTATCTTGAAAGTTTGTTTTAACCGAATACTCTTGGGTAAACCAGCCTCTTTAAATGCTGATGCCCACCCCACTTTTTGGGGCTATGAATTGAATATTTTGGAACTTGGTGCTCTAAGTTATCTCTCGGCCCTCATCCCTTTTTATTGGACCTCTAGGTGTATACTAGTGGTATTCTCTTCTCACCCCGGTTTTTTCTCTCTTAACCTCGAATTCTCTCCTCATTTTATGTCCGCTGCGTTTGAGTATTGAATTCCGTCCCTAGTCCCAACAATCAAGAACTTGTTTATTGAATTAAAGAACTCAAAAGGCTCGGTTATAGTTTAAATCCTAACAATTGGTATCAGAGCTGACCGATTCTCAACATGGTAGAAACTCGCCAGCAATCGGAAATGGATGCGCTCAAGGCCCTCATTGAAAACCTGTCCCAACAAACAGCTGCGATGCAATCTGCCATAGACCGAAGATTTGATGCGGCTGAAGAAAGAATGTCAGCCTTTGAGAGCGGGGCATCTAGAAATGTGCAAGAACCCCGCCACAGACCCTATGATGATAATTCTTGCCACGGTCCTTCACCATTTAGGCCCCCGCACCCTGTCCAGAATTGCGACCAACACTATGCTCCTCCTACTCGGCTAACCAAGGTCGATTTTCCTCGGTTTAATGGGTCAGATGTCGAGCAATTTTTCAGGGTGGACAAAACTAAGGATGCCACTAAATTAGAAATCGTCCCCATTCATTTTTCTGGAGAAGCAAGAATGTGGTACGGGTCATATCTTCAAAACCGAAATCATATGGAAGCCTTATCTTGGGACATGTTCAAGAGAGACTTTATGACTCAATTCGGGCCCTCTATACATGACACACTAATGAGACAGATAATGAATTTAAAACAGGTTGGGTCGGTTCAAGAATATAATCTACGATACATGTCGATCTCTCAAAAACTCTACAACATGCTAAGGGAGTACCTCATAGATTGCTACTTGTCCGGTCTAAGGGAGGAAATTGCAAACTGCATCAAGCTGCGATTCCCAGATTCTTTAAACGAAGCCATGGCCATGGCTAAAGTCCAAGAAGCAACATATCGGTCCTTAATGAGCAGTGATAACTTGTACAGTGCTGAAGCATCATTGCTGCCCACGCCATCCAATATCAACACAGACGGGCCGAGCACCAATACTGACTTCAAGAATTCATCATATGGGTCCTCTTCAAATGTAAACCAGGGCCATGTTAATCAATTAGATCCAACATCAATGGATGAAAAGCGAAAGAAGGGCATATGCTACTCTTGCAATGAAAAATGGCAACCAGACCATAGGTGTAAATCAAAGTTATTCATGGTCTCGGCCAATCAAGAAGATCAAAAACCTGACCAAGAACCTGTTTTGGATGATCTACCTTCATTGCTCGGCCCAAGTGATGAACCTGCCATATCCTTATATGCCTTGACCGGGTCTAAAGCTTTCCAAACGCTCCAGATTCTTGGCAAAGTTGGGAACCTGCCGGTGGTGATCCTGATTGATACAGGCAGCACACACAATTTTATCAATAGCAGGATTTTGGAGAAAATAGACAACAAAAGCATAGCAACCAGGGTGCAATCGGTTAGAGTGGTCGATGGGTCTAATGTGTTATGCTTTAGTGTTTGCAAGGACTTGAAGTGGTCGATGGAAGGCAATAAATACCAAACAGAAATGAATGTAATTTCCTTGGACGGATATGATATTGTGCTGGGAATTGAATGGCTGATTACTCTAGGCCACTCTTCTTGGGACTTTGAAAAGCTGACCCTATCCTATGAGAAGCAAGACAGAACTACGGTCCTAAAGGGGATTCCTCAGTCGTAGGCCAGTCTGATGCATGGAAACCAGCTGGAAAAGACCTTAGATGAATATATTGTTGCTGCCAAAATGCAAGTAAAGAGTAAACCGGAAGGCCAAACTGTTTCACTCGCGGCATTGACCTTGGAAGATATTCCTAACGATCTAATTAGAAGTTATGGCTCCTTCGATGCTGCTGTTATGCTGGTTCGGGAAAAGACTTAGCCTGGATTTTTGAGCCAAGTATGGAGTTTAATCGAAGTTGGAAGAAATTATTTTTGCACCAGGCGCTGGAGACATTGGAGCAACCAAGGACAGCTCTAAACACTGAAAAACTCAACCTTAGGTGCGCAGAAATTCCTCACATGGACGGAGTGGCAAGCGACCCGTCAGCGCAAAAGACTGCAAGGACCCGGCCAGTTCCACTACTGAAGCGATTCTGCGGAAAGTTTTTTGAGAAAATACGGTCTTATGCTGCGACCCTTGCTGAATGTGCCAAAGCCTGACCGAAGCAATAGTTTTGAAGTTGAAGATGCGTATTAGAGGCTGACTACTCCACGTTCTTTTCATCAATGGCGACGAACCTCGAAGGGGGAGATTATGTTACGACCTGCTCATCAAAAACCTCGGTCCTAAAATATTTTATGCACCCGTCTCTCGGCCCAAGTGTCCATATGGGCCACTTTATGTTTTTTATGGAATAATTCTATTTTGTTTCCTATCTGTCTTATTTCTCTTGAATCCGAATTCTGTTATCTTGAAAGTTTGTTGTAACCGAATACTCTTGGGTAAACCAGCATCTTTAAATGATGATGCCCACCCCACTTTTTGAGGCTATGAATTGAATATTTTGGAACTTGGTGCTCTAAGTTATCTCTCGGCCCTCATCCCCTTTTTCTTGGACCTCTAGGTGTATACTAGTGGTATTCTCTTCTCATCCTGTTTTCTTCTCTCTTAACCTCGAATTCTCTCCTCATTTTATGTCCGCTGCGTTTGAGTATTGAATTCCGTCCCTGGTCCCAACAATCAAGAACTTGTTTCTTGAATTAAAGAACTCAAAAGGCTCGGTTATAGTTTAAAGTCTAACAGAATCTTATGACATTATACTTCATTTAAGGGTTCCCCCATAGCCTCTGACCCTTGTGACTGATATGCCAACTTTGTTGATTCTTCCTCAACCAACAAAGATTTTTCTACTTCAAGAATAGGAGGAGCCACTTCAGATGTCTTCTTCCATGGACTGGAAGTATGAATAGCTTCATCCACAACTACTTCCTCTTCTAGGTTAATTTCAGATTGAACCAAGACATGAGTCTGTTCAATGATATGTTGGGCCATTAATAGCTTTTCTTCAAAGGATACATTGGCCAGCTCAATGAGTTGGGCAGCAGCCTCGTCTTCTTCTTTGGAAATAGTCAGATCATCCATAAAGATCTTCATCGACTCATCTTGACTAAAAGACACATCATCAAACAAATTCAACCCGTAAGACTCGGTGCAGTGAACGTGTTAAAGGACTATGGAGCAATAGTTATTCATAATCAAATCGAGTTGCTTCAATCCATTCTGCTCTGCAAGAGCCTCCCTGTCGAGTGGGTTGAAATTGACCTTTCTTGCCTCAAGCATGGGAAAGAGAGCATGATCCAAGATATTCACCACCACGAGATTCTTTCTTTTGTGGGCTTTAGATACCTCATCTGTCTTTGCCCATTTTAGGACTCTTTTCTCCATCTTGATCAGTTTATTCCATTCCTTTTCAATTTCACCTTCTGAGATAATTTCATCGAATTGGGTGATCAACTTGTGATTCAGCCAGGTGTCAAATATTTCAATCTTCCCAGCCGCTTTCACTTCAACTTGCTCCATGAATAGATTAACAATGCAACTGACCTCCGAAACCTTTTTGGAATTTCATTAGCAATGCCTTTTCCCTTTCCAAGAACTACACCTGGTTTGGGGGTGGGCAAAGGTTCATTGATGGTTATGCTAGGATCACCCCTAAATTCTCTTATAATTTCATAAAAGGACATAACCTTCGAAATGACCCCTTCTGGAAGTGCATACACTACTCCCGTTCTCTTAATGGCGGGTTGTTCTTCAACAGTTTCATTAATAAGCGACTCAACATTCAGTTGAATGGGATCTTGTTCAGAAGATATAACAGCATAGGAGTTGGAGCAATTAACAACTCTGTTTTATTAATAATATTGCCTTTATCAGTAGACTCAACAACTACTGATTCTTTAGGAAGGACAGGCGATAAATCCATATCAAAACATTCAATATTTGGACCAAGTGGCTCAACAGTCGTTCCTTCAGCTTGTTCCAACACAGGAACACCAATACAGGGCACTACGACTAGAGGAGAAGAGGAAATTATCTTGTTGGACTTTTTGGACGCCTTAGACTCCTTAGACGCCTTAGACACATTCGTCTGATCAACAACAGAACCAAAAGATATATCCAGCATCTTGATCGGGCTGGGGGGGGGGGGGGGGCGAAAAAGATGAGATTGGAATAGCGGCAAGGGGAGGAATTCCTTGTCTTGCCTTTCTATAAATGGAGTCAATTGCTTTAGAATCCTTCTTTGATGTACTCTTTTGGCTATTAGTGCTAGCCGCAAACTCCATGACTGAAGATTTGGCTCTTTTAGCCCCCGTAGAATAGATGGATATAGCTTGGCATTTAGACCGAGTGACCAACTGGCCACCCATCTGTTGGCTAGATAAGCCAAAATTCATTTCCTTCGAGAGCTTCAATCTTACAAGGGTGCTCTTCACAGAAAATTTAGTGAAGATGCGACTAGGGTTAATAGCCTCACCCCCACTCATAGGAACACCTAGATGCTCCATAAACCAGTCGAGTTGGACTGAGAAGCCCGCACTCTACTTGTTCCTTGAATAAACCAACTGGAAGAGATTTGAAAATAAAGTGGATGCCCATTTGATCGACATACCTTTTGAAATATCCGTCATATAATCGAAACGGTCTTGGCTATACAGGTCCAACGAACCTTCCCTGCCCTAAAGAGCCTTCGCCACTATGTTGTTTAGAAGAATAAAATGTGGCTTTAGGACCTTCTTCTTCCCGTTTAATCTGATAGAACTTCCATCGTTTAAGAAGACGATCTACATTTCTGAAATACATCCAGCTGAAAGAGTTGTGTCAAAGGTGTGACCCTCTAATGGATGTTCAAACAACTCAACATACATCGAATCATTGAAGGAGATAGACTTCCCGTTCACTATCGTCGTTATCGAATCTTTGACCACATTCGCCGTGTTGAAGAACTCATGGACCTCCTTTTCGTAGAAGACATACAGATCACCGAGATATTTCCTAAGGCCGGAGTACTCTTGAGAACGGAACATATCCACGATATCTTGTTGATCGAAAGAGTAGACATAATCAAAATCCACCTGCAGGGTGTTGTGAGCAAGAGAGATAACTTTCTTGTCATCCATTTTTGAGAATAAGAGATGAAGATGAACAAGATTTCTTTGAGAGAATGAAGAGAGAAATCTAGGGTTCTGAGAAAATTTTAAGCGTAAGTTTAACCAGAACACATGAAAAATGTATTTAAATAGAATCTGAAAAGTCACAAGTTTAACAGTCACTTTTTGAAAAAGAAAACCTTTCAATTAATGTTAGACGCCTTTTCCCAAAGGTATTCATTATTAACTAGGTTTTTACCAAAAATATTTTAATATTTAAGGGTATATTAGTCATTTTCTTTAATATTGAAAGACATGTGTCTTCAAGTTATTCGAATTAGAAAATGACTGTTTTAATGTTTGAGCGGGAAATATTAGATGACAATGCATATATAAATGACAGTTGTCCTCAATTAGTCTGAAGATGAAGCGTCTAACTACACACGTAGTTAGACGTCCAACTTGCTATCTACATTCTGGCCTTTAGGCTGGATAGGCATCTATTAGACACAGGAGTCTAACCACGCTTGCCTTTTAGATGTCTAGGCGTCTATTAGACGTGGACGTCTAATTACGCTTAAACATCACGTGTTAGACGTGTGTCTGGTTAGACGTGAGCGTCTAACTACGCTTATCTTATAGACGTCTAAACGTCTATTAGACTCATACGTCTAACCTGTGTAGGTTATAAACCAATATAATTATCCAACTCAGAAGCACAGACTACATAAGAAAATGTACGTCTAAGTACTTGCTTTTCTTTTAGACGACCTCGTCTATTAAACCAATTAAAGCTTTCGTCTGCGTGTATCTGTCTGAACATTTTGAACATTAAATTTCCCCCTCAATTTATGCATATTTAAAATAAATAAATAAATGATTCGAGGTCCTCAACACCAAAAATAATTTTAAGGAAGAAACACTTAGTCTGTTGGAGTGGCAAATGTGCCACTTGTTGAACTACTGGAGCATGTTCTCAAAAGAGTATGCTCCAAGTTTCCTCCATGCATCTATCCTGTATCACCTATATAAAAATGTATTTACAACTTTTGGTACCCACATTCACTTGGGTCCTCGGTCAATCAGTCCCTTAGGAATCCATATTTCTGTTATTTTGATGGATTTCCCATTTTGTGTTGTGATTAGTGTGTATGATTTAGTTTTAGCGTACGTCTTCCTGATTGTAGTTGATCCCTTAACTTTAGAGGATGGTTTTTGTTTAAAACTCCTTAAATTCTTGTCAGGTTTTGATATGCCAGACTTACTAGCTATTTCTAACTTAAGTATCAGTCACCTTATAGTTGGCAGAACATAAATAATCTAATCCTTTAAGGTTAGATCCTCATAGCTTGGATCAGTTCCATTATAAGTTAGACTCCATTTGACAAAGCTTATTGGCTTAAGTTTGTCTATTGCTGAGTTTAACTTCTCACTGGACTTATTTTGGATAGTTTTGTCATATCCTAAACCACATTTGCATTCGGCAGACCTTAATAGACTAATCTGATATTTGACAGCTTCTCCAGACCTTGTCCAAGAACTAACAATATAAGTTAAACGTTGGTTTTCAGAAGAAATATGTTTAAATCTTTTCCTTGAGCATCTCATTCTTAGATGAGAGCTCATCCATGTTGTTTTCAAAAACTTTTGTTTCGGAAGTTTGAGAAAAAATAGGTTCATCATTTTCATATTTTGACCTTGTTTCATTTTGAGATTCAGATAACTTTCTATACTCCATGACCATGTCATTGAGTGCAGTAACTAAGTCATCTCGTGAAAACTCTTTTGAAGAGAAATCAAATACCTTATAGTATTCCTCTTCTCTTGCCATGAAGCAATCAACCTCTTTATCATCACTATCACTAGATGATGAGTCATATGAGTCGCTTTGGATCCACTTAGCATTGCTGTCAACCGTCATGAGAGTCTTCAGCTCAATCTCATTGTCTTCTTCTTTTCATCACGTTTTGATATCATGCACTCTAATTTGTAATGACCTAGTATACCACAGTTAAAACATTTCACGTTAGCCTTTTATTTAGTCTTATCGTCATTTTTATTGTCCAAAGAGTTTGAGTTAGAATTGCTCTTCTTCAAGAATTTGCCAAATTTCTTCACGAAGAGAGCCATCGCGTCGCTACTGGGCGGCCGTCTTTACTTTAGTGGCAAATGGTGACATCTCATAAGTCACCAAAGCCTTGGTTATGATGGTGGATGTGGGGTGCTCATCTTCAATCCTAGAGTTCAACTTGAACTCATAGGCCTTCAAATCGACAAGAAAGTCGAAGAGATTCATCTTATTGAGGTCTTTAGACTCCCTCATCTCCATAGTCTTGATATCCCACTCCCTGAGTAATGCTCGCATGACCATTATAACAATCTCTCTGTTTCTGTAAGTCTTCCCCAGAATAGAGAGAGTGGTGACGATTTTGCTGAATTTTGCATCAAACTAAGACATCGTCTCTCTAGGATGCATCTTAAAGTTGTCGAACTGCTGGGTGGCAACCGTAATCTTGTTTTCTTTAGTTTGCTCATTGCCTTCACAGATTTGAGTGAGTCTTTCTCAAACTTCTTTGGCAGACTCGCATGATATGATGTAGTTAAACATGCTGTCGTCAAGAGATCTGTATAAGATATCCATGGCCAAGTTGTCGAGGTAGTTCTTCCTCTTGTCTTTATTTGTCCACTCAGATCTGTCTTTCTCTATCTTGATAGGACATTCTGTGACGACAATCCACATGTCATCATCTATAGATGCAAGATGAGCACGAACTCTCTTCTTCCACACGATAAAGTTTTCTTTCGTAAACATAGGAATCTTGGAGGAGCTGATATATTTGGTCATGATTCAGTTTCTTGTTGGTGCTTGAGAATAGAAAACGAGGCTCTGATACCACTTGTTTGGATCGGTGCTAGCAATAGAGATTAGGTTCTAACTACTGTTAACAGTTTATGATAAACGATTCGATAGTAATCATGTGAAGGATTAATATCTGTTTATATTCTTAGGAAATCCTTCGATCTCTTGAAACAAATTCAAGTGCGGAAGTGTTCGTCGGATTTAAAGCTTTGAACCGATGGAAGATGAATACCAAAAACTAAATAACACAAGGAGTTTTATGGATGTTAGGAGATAAAACTCATACGTCACCCCTTCTTCCACAACTAGAAGGATATCCACAAATACTTTGAAACAAATACAACCTACTAAGCTAGCTAACTCTCTGTTGAACAAATCAACCTCTGTTCAACTTACAATATTATCACAACTAGACAGTAATTGATTTTCTCTCTTGAGCTTGAATGATAGAAATCAGTAGGAGCAAGGGTGAATGAGTAAGCAAATGTTCAAGTTAGTAACAAGTGATTCTTCCGTTGTCCTTGGGCATCTATTTTTAGTAGAAGGACACCAATGGTCGAATCTTCTTTGTGGAAACATCGTAAGTATCCATTGGAAGGCCTCCCATAGTACTAGAAATCAGTATACTCTGAGAATATGGATCGTGGGCATACCGAACTAGTAGTGCACCGAATATCCTTTTGAAATTGTTTTATACAAGACAAACCGTTGGAAGGATATTTGCGTATGTGGCATTCATTCATTTGATACAATTAGCTGCTTGTTAGAATGCACATGAGTGAGTGGAGTAGGAGTAGAAGACAACTAGTTGATCGTGGTTAGACGTATGCTTTCTTCAGACAACTGCTAAAGCAAGGCATTAGACGTGCTCCATTAGACCAAGTCTAAGGGAGTTAGACGTCCTCGTCTAACCGCGTTTCCCATTAGACCAAGTCTAATGGAGATATACGTCATCGTCTAACTACGCATCCCATTAGACCAAGTCTAATGGAGTTAGACGTCCCTGTCTAACTACGCATCCCATTAGACCAAGTCTAATGGAGTTAGACGACCTCACACTACAACAAAATATATTTTCAGCGACCCTTATATGCCAACGCATATTAAGCGTGGGTAATAATTAAAAGCAAAAAAACTTTTTGCCATTCTTTATATCTATACAATCACCTTTTTTTATTTATATAAACTTTATTAAGAACTTATAATTTAACTATTTTAAATTTTAATACTTTTTATATTTTATTTTTAAATTTTATAAATATTTTATTTCACTCTTTAATTTTATTTAATTAAATTTAACTTAAAATTTTATTAACATTAAAATTTAATAATTATTGTAATATTATATAATTTTTAATTATTTTATAGAATTATTAATTTATTTTTTATTAATATCTGTCTTTTATTTTATTTAATTATTATTTAAATTTAATTAAATTAAAAGTAAAAAATAATATAAACTAAAAATAAATTAATTAAACATTATATTATATTTAAGAATACAAAATTAAGTTATAAATTTTTCAAAATTAGGAATTAGTCTTTTAGATTTTAGATTTGTAAGAAAACCTAAACCTAAGCCCATTTCAATTCTAAGCCCAATTCATGTCAAACAGACCTATTCATTCTATAACCTAATCATCGTCTCCCTAATTAGTTTGACTCATCGTCTCCACTCTCTACAATTCACCCATCGCGAAACAGCTCCTGTCTCCATAATCCATCCCGAAGAACAGCCAGTTCGTCGCGCGCACGACGTTAGTTTAGTTACGCCTCTTGACACGCGCTCCCTCGCTCTCTCTCTATATTTCTATTTCCTGGATTTGAAACCGGTTTTTAGGAAGTATATTTTTCTAGATTGTTGTTCGAATTTTGATAATACTATTTCATTATACTCATTATAACCTTGAAACCTTGAAGATGTTAACCTAAATTCTCTGAAACAAGCGTGATTTTGATATATGAGCTCCATATCGGAATTCTCTTTTAGTCGTATGTATTAAATCTTTCAGTTACAATTTGATCATTAATTTGAAAGGACGATAAATTCAAATTAAAATAAATAATTAAAAGATGGCTTCTTAATTTAGGACAACATTTAGATTGAAAGTGAAGCAACAAAATGTCGTTCTTTAGAACACATCCTCGGTATGGAATCAAACGTGCACAGAGTTGTCCATTAGGGTTTGCCTTATATGTGGGTCGTGGAAGTCTCCCTTCCTAGGTATGTTTCTAAGTTTTTCCTACTGATTTATTTCATATTTATTACTAAGTTTGCAGGTTTCTGGAAAATGTCTTATTGATGATGTCCATGTAGAAGACAAAAACTGACTTCAAATATTATTAATTTTATTGGATTTCTTAAGTAATATATTTATTTAGTGCAAATGACTTGGTAAGAGGTTATGGTGATATTTCTTAGTTGTATATTTCAGTAGAAAGAAGGTAATGGTAAGTCTAACTGTGTGGGCTTAATGACCCAAATTAATTCCTTTTTCTTTTTGTAATTATGCAATGGATTTCTATAGGTTCTGCACTACTACTGCTCACGTTTTAGTAAGTTATAATATTATGCAAATTACAATCTCTTTAGTTATTGTAGTTTAAGTATAACTGTCTTGTTTGATTTCAGGATATGATAATCTTTCATTGAGCTTGGCTATTATTTATTTTCTTTTGTTATGATTAGTTATGTTTTGTGTTTCTACTGTTTTTGTGCTATAAAAACTCCATAAGGAAGTTGATTTTTCTTGTTGTCTTGTGTTGAATGTGTTTTTTGTTATATAACCATCATCCTCAGTTGTCGCTTTTGTGTTTATTGTTATTTTTTTTCATAGAACCACCATTATCTCCAGTTGTTTCATTAATGGCTATTGATAATCCATGGCCAAAATTCTGTCACTTTCTTAGTAAATGTTCATATTGAAGCTACAAGACCAATTACTTTATTAAGATTATGTTCATCAAGTAAAGCAGATCAAGTAAAGCAGGGTCTCTCTTTGTTCTCTCACTTGTGTGTTTTTCATCTATCTTTGCAAACTTATGGATGTATCTTGTTGTGATTCACATGCTTAGAATTTTTGAGGAATCCACTTGCAATCATTGCTGCTTCTCTCATAGAATTGAGCATAGCAATCTTAAATGATAGGTAAGTCCATGTATATAATTTTATATATAATATATGCTAAATCAATTAAAGATAAATATGATTTCAAAAAATTGTTATAATTCTTTTAACTCGACAAGTTCTACAAAACCCTCACATCAATGTTAATGATGTGAAATATATTTTTCTTAGGTCAGATGTTATAACAAGTGTTTATTTAATATATGTTTTTTTCACTCAAAAAAGAAAATGAAAGTTGACGTGCATAATGAATTTTTTTGTAGGAAGAAGTTAACTATATGAATCACAAATAAAACCATTTACTGCTGCAGAAGATGGTTCTTCTGATCAGGGAGGGGAATATAGACCATTATTTGTCATTGGCTCGAATAACTCAAATAACTCAAAAGAAGAAGAGGTAACTAAAATATAGTAATGATCTTTGTTTATAAATTCAATTAGTTTTCCTAATATAATCTGCCTCCTCATGTATTTGATAAGGTTTCACTCATTAAAAATAGTCACTAGAAAGAGTGTCATTGTTGGTATATGTTTGGCTAGGATTCATTCTAGTTCAGATAATCAAAGTAATTAAATCATCTACCTGTTTCAACATTTTATTAAATATTTCATCAACTAATCTAATGATGATGATCATATTAAAGACATACACCAAACCGTGTTCAATTGCCTACTTGATCATGAACGCCTGACAGGTATTAACAAATCTTGATAAATAAAATTCCGTCTTCAAATATAAAAATATAATATTTTTTTATGACAACTAGGTGTCTATAGATGTATCTATGACAATATATGAAGCTGTAAACTTATACAAAGGTAGTAAAGTGATTGAATCAAAGGGAAAAGAACTGAACCCATCAAATTGGAAACCACATCTACTTTTTCTTGTGGTTTTCTCAAGTTAGGCGGCGGTTTCATATTGGGTCCCCTTTTCTTAGAGCTTGGAGTTCTGTTACGGTCTGCTCACCAAAACCTCGGTCCTAAAATATTTCCAGCACGCGGTCTCAGCCATAGTGTGCATATGGGCTAGTTTATGTTTTTTATTGAATAATTCTGTTTTGTTTCATTTCTCTCTTATTTCTCTTGAACTGAATTCTGTTATTTTGTGAAGTTTGTTGTAACCGAATACTTTGGGTAATTCAGCCTCTTTAAATGCTGATGCCCACCCCACTTTTTGGGGCTATAAATTGAATCTTTTGGAACTTGGTGCTCTAAGTTATCTCTCCGCCCACATCCCCTTTTCTTGGACCGCTAGGTGTATTCTAGTGGTATTCTCTTCTCACATCAGTTTCTACTCTCTTAACCTCGAATTCTTTCCTCCGTCTATGTCCGCTGCGTTTGAGAATTGAATTACATCCCTAGTCCCAACAATCAAGAACTCGAAAGGCTCAGTTATAGTTTTAAGCTTAACATATTGGTATCAGAGCTCACCGATTCTCAACATGGTAGAAACTCGCCAGCAATCAGAAATGGATGCGCTCAAGGTCCTTATTGAAAACATGTCCCAACAAACAGCTGCGATGCAAGCTGCCATAGACCGAAGATTTGATGCGGCTGAAGAAAGAATGGCAGCCTTTGAGAGAGGGGCATCTGGAAATGTGCAAGAACCCCGCCACAGACCCTATGATGATAATTCTTGCCACGGTCCTTCCCCATTTAGACCCCAGCACCCTGGTCAGAACCGCGACCAACACTATGTTCCTCCTACTCGGCTAACCAAGGTCGATTTTCCTCGGTTTGATGGGTCGGATGTCGAGGGCTGGCTAATATCTGCCGACCAATTTTTCAAGGTGGACAAAACTAAGGATGCCACTAAATTAAAAATCGCCCCCATTCACTTTTTTGGCGAAGCAAGAATGTGGTACAGGTCATATCTTCAAAACCGAAATCATATGGAGGCCTTATCTTGGGACGTGTTCAAGAGAGACCTTATGACTCAATTCCGGCCCTCTTTACATGACACACCAATGAGACAACTTATGAATTTAAAACAGGTTGGGTCGGTTCAAGAATATAATATGCGATTCATGTTGATCTCTCAAAAACTCTACAGCATGCCAAGGGAATACGTCATAGATTGTTATTTGTCCGATTTAAGGGAAGAGATTGCGAACTGCATCAGGTTGCGATTCCCAGATTCTTTAAACGAAGTCATGGCCATGGATAAAGTCCAAGAAGCAACATATCGGTCCTTAATGAGCAATGGTAACTTGTACAACGCTGAAGCACCGTTGCTGCCCACGCCATCCAATATCAACACAGTTGGGCCGAGCACCAATACCGACTTCAAATATTCATCATATGGGTCTTCTTCAAATGCAAACCAGGGACATGTCAAACAACTAGACCCAGCCTCAATGGATGAAAAGCGAAAGAAGGGCCTATGCTACTCTTGCAATGAAAAATGGCAACCAAATCATAAGTGTAAATCAAAGTTATCCATGGTCTCGGCCAATCAAGAAGACCAAGAACCAGACCAAGAACCTGTTTTGGATGATCTACCTTCATTGCTCGGCCCAAGGGATGAACCAGCCATATCTTTACATGCCTTGATCGATTCTAAAGCTTTTAAAATGCTCCAGATTCATTGAGAAAATTGGGAATCTGCCGGTAGTGATCCTGATCGATACAGGAAGCACCCGCAATTTTATCAATAGTACGATTTTGGAGAAAATAGACCACAAAAGTATAGCAACTAAGGTGCAATCGGTTAAAGTGGTCGATGGGTCTAATGTGTTATGTTCTAGTGTTTTCAAAGACTTGAAGTGGCCGATGGAAGGCAATGAATACCAAACAGAAATGAAGGTAATTTCCATGGACGGATATGATATTGTGTTGGGAATTGAATGGCCGATTACTCTAGGCCCGTCTTCTTGGGACTTTGAAAAGCTGACCCTATCCTATGAGAAGCAAGACAGAACCACAGTCTTAAAGGGGATTCCTCGGTCGCAGGCCAGTTTGATGCATGGAAAGCAGCTGGAAAAGACCTTAGATGAATATAGTGTTGCTGCCAAATTGCAAATAAAGAGTAAGCCCGAAGGCCAAACTGTTTCACTCGCGGCAATGACCTAAGAAGATATTCCTAACGATCTAATTAGAAGCTATGGCTCCTTCGTTGCTGCTGTTATGCTGGTTCGGGAAAAAAACTTGGCCTAGATTTTTGAGCCAAGTATGGAGTTTAATCGAAGTTGGAATAAATTATTTTTGCAACGAGCGCTGGAGACATTGCAACAACAAAGGTTAGCTCTAAACAATGAAAAACTCGACCTTGGGTGCACAGAAATTCTAGACATGGGAGGAATGGCGAGGACCCGACCAACTCCACTACTGAAACGATTCTGCCGAAAGATTTTTAAGAAGCTCGGTCCTATGCGGCGAAGTTTGCTGAATATTCTGAAGCCCGACCGAAGCAATAGTTTTGAAGTTGAAGATGCGTATTAGAGGCTGACCAGTTAACGTTATTTTTGTCGAGGGCGACGAACCTCGAAGGGGGAGATTATGTTATAGTCTGCTCACCAAAACCTCGGTCCTAAAATATTTCCAGCACCCGGTCTCGGCCCTAGTGTGCATATGGGCCAGTTTATGTTTTTTATTGAATAATTCTGTTTTGTTTCCTTTCTCTCTTATTTCTTTTGAACTGAATTCTGTTATTTTGGAAAGTTTGTTGTAACATAATACTTTGGGTAATTCAACCTCTTTAAGTGCGGATGCCCACCCCACTTTTTGGGGCTATGAATTGAATCTTTTGGAACTTGGTGCTCTAAGTTATCTCTCGGCCCTCATCCCCTTTTCTTGGACCGCTAGATGTATTCTAGTGGTATTCTCTTCTCACCTCGGTTTCTTCTCTCTTAACCTCGAATTCTTTCCTCACTCTATGTCCGCTGCGTTTGAGTATTGAATTCCATCCCTAGTCCCAACAATCAAGAACTTGTTTCTTGAACTAAAGAACTCGAAAGGCTCGGTTATAGTTTAAAGCTTAACATATTCCAACTCAAGTATTATTATTATTATTATACTCATTACCCAAATCCAACAATATTACAAAATTTCAATCCAACAACAGGTTGCAACATCAACTTTGCAATGACCTTCTTTTCTACTTCTTTTTGTTTGAGTTATAGTATTATAAAAGGAAAATTAATCATTGTATTTGATTTTTTTAATTGTAGTGTTGGCTGACTGAAATATTCATCAATGAATTGTCAACTGTAGGAATAAGAAATTTAGATAGAAACTAGGTTTTTTTTCTTCAAATTTTGTCTATATTTATTTTAGATCAATATAACTTTATTTCTTGTCTTAAAAAGATTTATTTTTTTACATAATTGTAGTGGAGGACCAAGAAGAAGATGAAGTAGATAATGGAGGACCAAGAAGAAGTTGAAGTAGATAGTGGAGGACCATGAAATTATGAAGTAATAAAAATCATCCATTTCTGTTTTACCTTTTTGTTCAAATTTATTTTGTTTGTTAGGTATATTTTTTTGATTGTGATATGATTTGATGAGAATTTATGTTAATTTTGTTATAATTAAAAATACCAATAATAATTAGTATTATGAAATAATTTTTTAATGATTATTTAATTATAAAAAAAAATATTCAGAAAAATTTGTAAAAAAAATATTAATAATATAAAGAATTGTTAAAAATTAAATTGACTTTTAGCAATGCTTAAAGCAATCTTACCTACGCTTAATTAAGCGTCGTTATCACTTGCGCCCACCATGCTTTTGGCGACGCATGAATAAGTGTCAGTGATGTTTTTGGCGACGCTTTTAAGGGTTGGCAGAAGTATTTTTAAGCATCGCCGAAACTCTTTTTTGTTGTAGTGTCGTCTAACTACGCATCCCATTAGACCAAGTCTAATAGAGTTAGACGTCATCGTCTAACTTTGTATCCAATTACACCAAGTCTAATGGAGTTAGACAACCACGTCTAACTTCATCTAATTAGCCTGCTTAGACCACGTCTAAGTTAGCATAGTCTAATACACATGCACAAAACCAAATAAACAACTTAGCTTTATTCTGTTTAAACATCTATCTTTATTCACAACTAAACATCATCAAAATTCCGTTGTTTAATGTTTCATAACTTTTGTTTATTTCTAAGTTAATTACTTCTCATTTAATTAACTATTTTCTTTACTTTTTTTTTACTTTTTCCCAACATCCCGACCCGACAATCCGGACACTTTAAAAATTAAGCATGAATATATATATATATATATTAGTTAGTTAAAAAATTGAACTTCTATTTTTAAAACGTCCCGCAATTATCAAATTTGGTGTTGAATCTAAAATATAACATCTTATTAGCCTAGTTGGTTAAAGGGTTGTACTTGTTTTGTTAAGTTGCGAGTTTGAAACAAACATATATGATTCTTAATTTTATTTTTAACTGTTTTATGTTTATGGACGGGTCAACCCAAAATATGACTTAAGTATTCATTTACTCTCACATATATATCAAAATTAACCACAACTCTCAACCCGACAATCCAGACACATTGAAAATTAAGCATCATATATATATATATAGAATAGTTAGTTAAAAAGTTGAACTTATATTTTTAAAACGTCTCGCGTTCATAAAATTTGGTGGTAGAGTAAAGATCAGAAAATAGAGCAAAACTAGAGTAACGAGCAAAATGAACAACAAAAATATAATACAGGGTAGAAGAACAAAGGGGAAACAAAAGTTAACAACCTAGTTCAATAAAGGAGAAATATTTTCATTGGAACATTTAAGCCAAAGTTTGAAATTATTGATTCCCCGTTTGAATTCAAACTACCCCAAGAAGTTGAGGAAAACTGTATAAAGTTATGGAAGAATTTCATAGTGGACAACTTCATCGGAAGAAACAAAGTGCCATTTCTAGTAAGCAAAAAAACCAAAATAGAACAATGGGGGAAATGGTTTAGAAAATGTAACATCAAACATTCATGACTTGTATTATCTCAGTTTCAAAGAAGGATCAGATCTCGAAAGTAACTAATCAATGAGCACACATTTGTTGGGAAAATTGCGTAAACTCGAAAACTGGGTAGAAGGTATGAACCTCTTCAGTAAGCCCAAAGAAACTACGCATATTTGGTTCCAATTGCGCAACATTCCTCCCCACATTTATAACCTTGAAGCATTAAGTCACTTTGCGAGCCTATTGGGGAGTCCACCCTACATGAACCTAACTATAGAAAAAGGTGAGCATATGACTTATGCTAGGATGTACATTGAGATACACCCGAGATCAAATCTTCCATACCACATGACGGCAACTGACAGAAATAGTGTGACATGTGCGGATTGATAAAACTTCAAAATGGCTTATGATGACACAAGATACAATGAGTATTAGCTGACTCCCTATTGAATATATATATTAAAAATCCTCAAATCCTTAAATAGTTAAACAATATTTTGATTCATCTAACATTTTAACATTGATTTAAAAGTTTCCATGGCACAATCTATGTTTATCCTTTGACGTAGCCTTGATTTTATATTACAATGATTTATCAAAAATAATATAACAATTCTCAAACAACTCAGTCATAATCAAACTATTGAAAACTTGTCACACCGTTACATGTTTTTTAACGTTTTGTTATATGCTCGAGCTATTTAGAGATTTTGTTATACAATTTCTTAAAATGGCGTATTATATAAGTACAAAACCAAGACTAAATCAAAGGATAGAAATAAAATTAATCAGAAACACATTTTAAATAATGTTTAAAAACGCACTAGAGTGGTAATTATAAACTCCCAACATAAGAATAAGATAAACTTTTTTATACATAAAAAGAATCATCAGTTATCTCAAATTATATTGGAATTATAATCTAAAGAGCTAAAATAAAATATTTATAGATCTCTATCATCTTGAAAAAATTTTGAATCACCGTTTAAACGGTAATTGAATATGTGGAAAATCTTTAAATAAACCATAATTGAAACAATTTTAAGAAAAATAGTAAGTAATATAAATGGATCAAAATATTCGTAGCTTGGATTTCTCGATAATGAGATCCGACATAGTAGATCATCTGGATAAAAATTAGTACTTCCCCATCACATAATATCATAAATATAATTCTACTCGAATATGTCAAGACTAGATAGATAAGACACTTGGTCGAGATTGTAAAAAACAAAATGAGCTAAAAAAACATAACAATGGATAACGCCATGTAAAAGGATGAATACAAATAAGAGACTGAGAATAATGTTGAATGAGAGTATTATAAATATAATAAAGAAAGAAGGTTTCTTATATAGAGATATAGATTACTGAACATGGGCGCAGCTACATAAAAACCTAATTAATAAAAGGGATTTTAGGTATAGTTAGAAGATTTTTAGCCCAAATTGATATAATGGGATTAAAATTACATAATATATTACAATATGGGTCGATATTTATCTAGGTCAGAAAATTTGAGCATCGTCCAAAATATTATTCAATTTGGAGCCCAAACTACAATTTGGGTGATAGAATTGTATCTTAATGGGTCGTATTGTTAATTTAAGGACTTTAACTACATTCTAAGAAAAAATTCTAGCTATGTATAACTCACTCCAAAGGAAGAAAATTGTTAGAGGTTGCTATTTATAATTTTTTTTAGACTAAATATTAAAATGAGATGAATCAAGTATAACTCTACTAGGCAAGAAATGGAACTTCGGGGATATGGATTTTTTTTCCAATTTTAAATTGCAAAATCAAGCTTTATGGTAAAACATGTTTTATTGGATTCAGTACTAGAATCTATTTGGGATATAATTACTAAATTATTATAATACTTCCTTTTGGTTCTAAAGTTTAAGATTATATTCCTAGAATAATAGTATCTTTTTAGGAAGTAAATTGAAAATTATAAAGGATTATTAATTATGAGGAGTAAGTAATGAAAATTGAATTATGCATGGATTCATCCTATTTCAAAATGGGCCAATACTACTTCCCATATCCCATATCCCATATCCCATATCCCATTCTTCCTTGTTATATATATGTTATATATAGTTCAAGACTTAAATGATAAGGATTAAAGGAGAGGGAATGAAGAGTTTATGCCAAATATTATTTTTTGTATTCCATATTATAATGATGGTTCATAAACTTTATAAATGTCTCAAACTTTTGAAGACAAACAAAAAGTTGAAGGTGGAATAGAAATGTCTCAAAGTCTTATACATAACAAATTTATAATCAAAATTGTATTTCTTCGATTCTCACTTTTTTAAGTTATGGAAGACTTTTTAGGAAATAAATATATTGTATTTTATATAATCAAACTTTATAAATGTCTCAAACTTTTGAAGACAAATAAGAAGTTGACGACAAATAAGAAGTTGAAAGTGGAATAGAAATGGTCATTAATTTAGTAGGTGACTTTAAGAATAAAACCCGAATTAGTATTAATTTAATGTGGATATATATATATTCAATTATAATTGATTTAATAATTTTTTTATATAAATATTCAAACTTAGAACATTTATTACGAGTGTAACAAAGGTTACGTTAAGTCTCCATTTTACTTGAGAAACATGTAACATCTCGTGAAAAGGTTGTTAAGAACTTTAATAGGCTGTTTTTGTTTTTGTTATTTTCCGTTTTCTATTTTATTTAAATATTATTTTGCTTTAAAAATAATTTGTACGACCTAATAGTAATGTTCTTACACAAATCTTTAACATTTTGCAAGTTCTCACCAAAAAAAGTGTTCTTTAATTGTTCAATTTAATATTCTTTTTCTCTTGGCAAGCTTCTACAAGTTTTTAAATATCTTTTGATAAATAATAGTTAAACTTTGAATATTTTGGTTTCAAGGTCTAATCACCAAATTTTGCAAATTCTATGATATTTTAGTTTTAATATTTTTTTTTATTTTGTATATTTTACTGCCTTAACAAATTTTAAAAGTATTAAAAAATATATAAATCATCAAAAAATTTATTTATAAAATAAGGAAAAAAATATTATGGAAAATGATCTATTTGGATTTTATTTTATTTTCAAATTTTTTTTATATGTAGTCTTTTTGAGCATTACTTTACACTTACAAATATTTGCAATTTTTTTAATTGTAGACCTAGAACCCATGACAATAACATAAATGTGTGCTTTTAAAAATAGTTTGATATCAAAATTAGACACATTTAGGCTTAGATTCTCCTTTAAATGAATATTTTAAAATTGAATATAAAGATAAATAAGATGTAAAATAAAAAAAATTAAATTAGAAGACATTAAAATCAATTAAAGTAGAGACTTTAATGTGACCGACATTTGAGACATAGAGTCAATGCTCTCTCACACATGTAATCAATCACTAAATCAAGAATAAAATCCTTAAACTGCGTTTAAACATTCAAAATAATTTTACATCATAATTTTTTAGTGTGTAATTTGGTGGAACTCTAAAAAGGCAAAACAAGTCTAAATTGACAATTTTAAATGTACTCTAGTCACGCCTAACATTTCGATGGTTAATCTAACACAAAATTTTGAAAAATTGCAACTTATGAAGCACGACTATCGAGTTATAATATTGCTTTTTCAAGAAGTTCAATTTTTGTGTTACACATTTTATTGAATGTGATTTATTCTTTTCCTTTTGCAATAAAATAAAATATTAATAAAGACAAGAAGAAATTAAAGAAATATAAATTAATTATTATTTATTATAAATGAGTTAAATAATTAAAATAAAAATAAATAATAAAATCTAAATATCCACGGTGAGTTTTATGCTTTACCCTTGAGAGTTATCTATACTCCATTTTGAATATATAATTTAAAATTAAGTTAAATCGTAATAAAATATCAATAACCATCTCAAAACCATATATCTTCAAATTTTGTATAAACCATAAATGATTGCATAAGTGTGAAACATTAAGAGAGAACAAAGAAATATAATTTGCAAATAAAGATGACACCAAACATTAGAAATTAGAAAGAAAAACATATAAAAAGAATTTGTCTAAAATAAAATTGATGATAGTCATTTGTTCGATAGATATTATTAATGAAATGAATACATGTCAGTGGGTGTGAAATGAAAAGGAAGGGTTGTAGAAACTCTTTAGATTGTTGATGAAGTTGATTCTCAATTTATTGGCAAGGTCTTCAGAGATATAGTGTGACATGTGCGTATTGATAAAACTTCAAAATGGCTTATGACGACACATGATACAATGAATATTAGTTGACTCCCTATTGAATACATATATTAAAAATCCTCAAATAGTTAAACAATATTTTGATTCATCTAATATTTTAACATTGATTTAAAAGTGTTCATGGAACAATCTATGTTTATCCTTTGATGTAGCCTTGATTTTATATTACAATGATTTATCAAAAATAATACAACAATTCTCAAACAACTTAGTCGTAATCTAACTATTGAAAATTTGTCACATCATAACATGTTTCTATCATTTTGTTAAGGCTCGAGCTATTTAGAGATTTTGTTATACAATTTCTTAAAATGACGTATCATGTAAGTACAAAACCAAGACTAAATCAAATGATAGAAATAAAATTAATCACAAACACAAATTAAATAAAGTTTAAAAACGCACTAGAGTGGTAATTATAAACTCCCAACATAAGAATAAGAGAAACTTTTTTATACATAAAAAGAATCATCAGTTATCTCAAATTATATTGGAATTATAATATAAAGAGCTAAAATAAAATATTTATAGATCTCTATCATCTTGAACTAATTTTGAATCACCATTTAAACGATAATTGAATATGCGGAAAATCTTTAAATAAAACATAATTGAAACAATTTTAAGAAAAATAGTAAGTAATATAAATGGATCAAAATATTCATAGCTTGGATTTCTCAATAATGACATCCGACATAGTAGATCATCTGGAGAAAAATCAGTACTTTGCCATCACATAATATCATAAATATAATTCTACTCGAATATGTCAAGATTAGATAGATAAGACACTTGGTCGAGATTGTAAAAAAAATGAGCTATAAAACATAACAATGGATAACTCCATGTAAAAGGATGAATACAAATAAGAGACTATGAATAATGTTGAATGAGAGTATTATAAAAACAATAAAGAAAGAAGGTTTCTTATATAGTGTTAGGGTCTAAAATCAAGGCCTCGGTCCTAGAATAAACTCCAGCAACGTTCCTCGGCACCCGGTCTCGGTCTTAGTGTGCACATGGGCCATATTTCTGTTTTGTTGTATTATTATTTTGTTTTGCTTTCTTTTTCTACTTTATAAACCGAATTCTGTTATTTTCTAGTTATTGTTGTAACCGAATATTTTGGGGCAAGACATCACCTATATAAAGCTGATCTTTCTTCCCCAAGGACCCATGAACAGAATGATGAAGATATGATTTCGCCCCTATTCGTCTATTATTATTATTATGGACTGTTTGGTATAGACCAACAGTAATTCTCTTCGCACCCTTGATTCTTCTATCCCTTCCCCCCAAATTCTCTATCGAAAACCTTCCGCTGCCTTTTGATTGTAGAATTTCACCGGTCTTATAGATCAAGAACGTGATTCTTGAACCTATAAACTCATCTTACGAAACAAGTCGTAACATTCTTGGTATCAGAGCAAGACGATTCTCAAATGAAAGAAACTAGATAGCAGCAAAGATGGATGATATTAAGACCCTACTCGAAGGGCTGACTCAACAATATGCCTCCATGAATGCTGCCCTACAACTACACTCGACCGAACAAGCTGCCTTACACAATGCCTTTCAGCAAAATATGGACAGAAGGTATGCTGCTGGAAAAAGCTTAATAGCCATTGAAAAAGGTGCGTTAAATAATGGCCAAGATCCCCACACTCGACCCCATGTTATTGCTTCTTACCACTTTTCTCCAACCCGGCTCACAAATATTGATATTCCTGAATTTGATGGGACTGATTTGGAGAGCTGGCTCTTATTTGCCGAGCAAATATTTAGGGAGAGCAAGACGAATGATGTCACAAAGCTGGACATTGTCCGCACTCACTTCTCAAAAGAGGCAAGAACGTGGCATGAATCATATTTGCGGAATCGCAACCATATGGAAGCATTGACGTGGCATAAATTCAAGAAAGATCTTTTGCTGCGATTCGGTCGCAGGCCCTTGTACAATGCCAAACCGTCGCTGCTGCCTAAACCATGCATTGTTAACACGGTCTGGCCGAACACAAAATGGGAGCCCAATCATAGGTGCAAATCCAGATTGTTCATGGCCCCGGCTAATCAGCAAGAAGTTCAAGAACTCGTTCAAGAACCCGTCCAAGAATCAGATTTTCATGACCCACCTTTGATGCTTGAGAGAAGGGACGAACGTGTCATTTTGCACACTTTCTCGGTCCAGCAAGGTGCCCCTCGGTCGCGGGTCAACATAATACAAGGCAGCCAGCTAGAAAAGGCATTGGAAAATCATAATGTTGCTGCCACGGTACAAATAAAGAGCAAAAACGAATGTCAAACTGTTTCACTTGTTTTGGAAGACGTTCCTGAAAATTTTCAAAAAATAATCAAAGGGCTCACCCAGCAACCCAACAACCGAACACCAGCCAGGAAGGTAGTCGGAAGACATGGCTATGTTGTTGCGCATGTGTTGCTGGTCTGGATAAAAGACTGGGCTTGGTTATTTGAAGACATTCTAGAGTATGCCCGGAAGAAAGATGACCCTTTTGCTGCACTTGGCGTGCTGGGCCGAAGGAAGGACTGGTCGTGGAGCAGGAAGACCGAAGGCTTCTAAGAATTGCAGTCCTAGACTCCGACACTTGCGGGACTTGCTGAAGTCCGACCGAATTTTTTGAAATATTGAGCATGCGCATTAGAAGCTCGGCAGACTCGGCAGACCACGGTCTTATTTCGTCGAGGGCGACGAATTTTGAAGGGGGAGATAATGTTAGGGTCTAAAATCAAGGCCTCGGTCCTAGAATAAATTCCAGCAACGTTCCTCGGTACCCGGTCTCGGTCCTAGTGTGCACATGGGCCATATTTCTGTTTTGTTGTATTATTATTTTGTTTTTCTTTCTTTTTCTACTTTACAAACCGAATTCTATTATTTTCTAGTTATTGTTGTAACCGAATATTTTGGGGCAAGACATCACCTATATAAGGCTGATCTTTCTTCCCCAAGGACCCATGAATAGAATGATGAAGATATGACTTCGCCCCTATTCGTCTATTATTATTATTATGGACTGTTTGGTATAAACCAACATTAATTCTCTTCGCACCCTTGATTCTTTTATCCCTTCCCCCCAAATTCTCTATCGAAAACCTTCCGCTGCCCTTTGATTGTAGAATTTCACCGGTCTTATAGATCAAGAACGTGATTCTTGAACCCATAAACTCATCTTACGAAACAAGTCGTAACATATAGATATATAGATTACTGAATAGCGACGCATCTATATAAAAACCTAATTAATAAAAATGTTTTTACGTATGGTTAGAAGATTTTTAGCCCAAATTGATATAATGGGCTTAAAATTACATAATATATTAGAATATGGGTCGGATATTTATCTAAATTTGAGCATCATCCAAAATATTATTCAATTGGAGCCCAAACTACAATTTGGGTGATAGAATTGTGTCTTATTGGGCCGTATTGTTAATTTAAGGACTTTAACTACCTTTTAAGATAAAAAATCTAGCCATGTCATAACTCACTCCAAAGGAAGAAAATTGTTAGAGGTTGCTATTTAAAATTTTTATTTTTAGACTAAATATTGAAAATGAGATGAATCAATTATAACTCTACTAAGCAAGAAATGGAACTTCGGGGATATGGATTTTTTTTTCCTATTTTAAACTGCAAAATCAAGCTTTACGGAAAAACATATTTTATTGGATTCAGTACTATAAACTATTTGGGATATAATTACTAAATCATTATAATACTTCCTTTTGGTTCTAAAGTTTAAGATTATATTCCTAGAATAATAGTATCTTTTGAAGAAGTAAATTGAAAATTATAAAGGATTATTAATTATGGGGAATAAGTAATGAAAAATGGAATTATGCATGAATTCGTCCTATTGCAGAATGGTCCAATACTACTTCCCATATCACATATCCCCTATCCCATATCACATATCCCATTCCTCCTTGTTATATATAGTCCAAGACTTAAATGATAAGTATTAGAGAAGGGGGAATGAAGAGTTTATGCCAAATTATTTTTTGTATTCCATATTATAATGATGATTCAAAAACATTTCACACTTATGTCATAAGTCTTATACATAACAAATTTATAATTAAAATTGTATTTCTTCGATTCTCACTTTTTTAAGTTATGAAAGACTTTTTAGGAAATAAATATATTGTCTTTTATATAATCAAACTTAATAAATGTCTCATACTCTTGACGACAAATAAGAAGTTGAAGGTGGAATATAAATGGTCATTAATTTAGCAGGTGACTTTAAGAATAAAACCTGAATTAGTATTAATTTATTGTGGATATATATATATATATTCAATTATAATTGATTTAATAATTTTTTTTATAAATATTCAAACTTAGAACATTTATTACTAGTGTAACAAAGGTTACGTTAAGTCGCCATTTTACTTGAGAAACATGTAACATCTCGTGAAGAGGTTGTTTAGCACTTTGGTTGTTTTTGTTATTTTCCGTTTTCTATTTTATTTAAATATTATTTTGCTTTAAAAATAATTTGTACGACCTAATAGTAATGTTCTCACACAAATCTATAACATTTTGCAAGTTCTCACAAAAAAAGTGTTCTTTAATTGTTCAATTTAATATTCTTCTTCTCTTGGCAAGCTTCTACAAGTTTGTAAATATGTTTTGATAAATAATAGTTAAATTTTGAATATTTTGGTTTCAAGGTCTAATCACCAAATTTTGTAAATTCTACGATATTTTAGTTTTAATATTTACAAATTTTAAAAGTATAAAAAAAATATAAATCATCAAAAAATATTATTTATAACATAAGGAAAAAAATAAGATCTGTTTGGATTTTATTTTATTTTCATTTCTTTTTATATGTAGCCTTTTCAAGCATTACTTTACACTTACAAATATTTGCATTTTTATTAATTTTAGACCTAGAACCCATGACAATAACATAAATGTGTGCTTTTAAAAACAGTTTGATACCAAAATTAGACACATTTAAGCTTAGATTCTCCTCCTTTGAATGAATATTTTAAAATTGAATATATAAATAAATAAGATTTAAAATAAAAAAAATTAAAATTATAGGACATTAAAATCTATTAAAGTAGAGTCTTTAATGTGACTGACATTTGAGACATAGAGTCAATGCTCTCTCACACATGTAATCAATCACTAAATCAAGAATAAAATCTTTAAACTGCGTTTAAACATTCAAAATAATTTTACTTCATAATTTTTTAGTGAGTAATTTGGTGGAACTCTAAAAAGGCAAAACAAGTCTAAATGGATAATTTTAAACGTACTCTAGTCATGCCTAACATTTCGATGGTTAATCTAACTCGAAATTTTAAAAAATTGCAACTTTTGAGGCACGACTATCGAGTTATAATATTGCTTTTTCAAGAAGTTCAATTTTTGTGTTACACAATTTATTAAATGTGATATTATTCTTTTCCTTTTGCAATAAAATAAAATATTAATAGAGACAATAAAAATTAAAAAAATATAAATTAATTATTATTTATTATAAATGAGTTAAATAAAAATAAATATTAAAATCTAAATATTCACGGTGAGTTTTATGCTTTACCATTGAGAGTTATCACACTCCATTTTGAATATATAATTTAAAATCAAGTTAAATCGTAATAAAACATCAACAACCATCTAAAAATCATATATCTTCAAATTTTGTATAAACCATAAATGATTGCATAAGTGTGAAACATTAAGAGAGAACAAAGAAATATAAGTCGCAAATAAAGATGACACCAAACATTAGAAATTAGAAAAAAAACATGTAAAAAGAATATGTCTAAAATAAAATTGATGATAATCATTTGTTCGATAGATATTATTAATGAAATGAATACATGTCAGTGGGTCTGAAATGAAAAGGACGGGTTGTAGAAACTCTTTAGATTGTTGTAGATTGTTGATGAAGTTGATTTTCAATTTATTGGCAAAGTCTTCGGAGATATAGTGTGACATGTGCGGATTGAAAAAACTTCAAAATGGCTTATGACCACACATGATACAATGAGTATTAGTTGACTCCCTATTCAATACCTATATCAATAATCCTCAAATCCTTAAATAGTTAAACAATATTTTGATTCATCTAATATTTTAACATTGATTTAAAATTGTTCATGTCACAATCTATGTTTATCCTTTGACGTAGTCTTGATTTTATATTACAATGATTTATCAAAAATAATACAACAATTCTCAAACAATTCAGCGTAATCAAATATTGAAAACTTGTCACACCGTAACATATTTTTATCGTTTTGTTAATGCTCGAACTATTTAGAGATTTTGTTATACAATTTCGTAAAATGGCATATCATGTAAGTACAAAACCAAGACTAAATCAAAAGATAGAAATAAAATTAATCACAAATACAAATTAAATAATATTTAAAAACGTACTAGAGAGTTAATTATAAACTCCCAATATAAGAATAAGAGAAACTTTTTTATACATAAAAAGAAACATCAGTCATCTCAAATTATATTGGAATTATAATATAAAGAGCTAAAATAAAATATTTATAGATATCTATCATCTTGAACAAATTTTGAATCACAGTTTAAACGATAATTGAATATGCGAAAAATCTTTAAATAAAACATAATTGAAACAATTTTAATAAAAATAGTAAGTAATATAAATGGATAAAAATATTCGTAGCATGGATTCCTCAATAATGAGATCCAACATAGTAGATCATCTGTAGAAAAATCAGTACATTCCCATCACATAATATTGTAAATTTAATTCTACTCGAATATGTCAAGACTAGATAGATAAGACACTTGGTCTAGATTATAAAAAACAAAATGAGCTATAAAACATAACAATGGATAACGCCATGTAAAAGGATGAATACAAATAAGAGACTGAGAATAATGTTGAATGAGAGTATTATAAAAACAATAAAGAAATAAGGTTTCATATATAGAGACATAGATTACTGAACATCGGTACAGTTACATGAAAACCTAATTCGTAAAAGTGTTTACAGGTATAGTTAGAAGATTTTTAGCCCAAATTGATATAATGGGCTTAAAATTACATAATATATTAGAATATGTGTCGAATATTTATCTAGGTCAGAAAATTTGAGCTTCATCCAAAATATTATTCAATTTGGAGCCCAAACTATAATTTGAGTGATAGAATTGTATCTTATTGGGCCGTATCCTTAATATAAGGACTTTAACTACTTTCTAAGATAAAAATTCTAGCAATGTCATAACTCACTCCAAAGGAAGAAAATTGTTAGAGGTTGCTATATAAAATTTTTATTTTTAGACTAAATATTGAAAATGAGATGAATCAATTATAACTCTACCAGGCAAGAAATGGAACTTCGGGGATATGGACTTTTTTTTTAATTTTAAACTGCAAAATCAAGCTTTACGGTAAAACATGTTTTATTGGATTCAGTACTAGAATCTATTTGGGATATAATTACTAAATAATTATAATACTTCCTTTTGGTTCTAAAAATTAAGATTATATTCCTATAATAATAGTATCTTTTTAGGAAGTAAATTGAAAATTATAAATGATTATTAATTATGGGGAGTAAGTAATAAAAAATGGAATTATGCATGGATTCATCCTATTTCGGAATGGGCTAATACTACTTCCCATATCACATATCGCCTATCCCATATCCCATTCTTCCTTGTTATATATAGTTCAAGACTTAAATGATAAGGATTAGAGGAGAGGGAATGAAGAGTTTATGCCAAATTATTTTTTGTATTCCATATTATAATGACGATTCAAAAACATTTCACACTTATGTCATAAGTCTTATACATAACAAATTTATAATCAAAATTGTATTTCTTCGATTCTCACTTATTTAAGTTATGGAAGACTTTTTAGGAAATAAATATATTGTCTTTTATATAATCAAACTTTATAAATATCTCAAACTCTTGACGACAAATAAGAAGTTGAAGGTGAAATAGAAATGGTCATTAATTTAGCAGGTGACTTTAAGAATAAAACCCGAATTAGTATTAATTTAATGTGGATATATATATTTAATTATAATTGATTTAATAATTTTTTTTATAAATATTCAAACTTAGAACATTTATTACGAGTGTAACAAAGGTTATGTTAAGTCGCCATTTTATTTGAGAAACATGTAACATCTCGTGAAAAGGTTGTTAAGCACTTTAATAGGCTGTTTTTGTTTTTGTTATTTTCCGTTTTCTATTTTATTTAAATATTATTTTGCTTTAAAAATAATTTGTACGACCTAATAGTAATGTTCTTACACAAATCTTTAACATTTTGCAAGTTCTCACAATAAAAAGTTTTCTTTAATTGTTCAATTTAATATTCTTCTTTTGTCAAGCTTCTACAAGTTTGTAAATATGTTTTGATAAATAATAGTTAAACTTTGAATATTTTGGTTTCAAGGTCTAATCACCAAATTTTGTAAATTCTATGATATTTTAGTTTTAATATTTTTTTTATTTTGTATATTTTACTTCCTTAACAAATTTTAAAAATATATGTTAGGCTCGGGTTCCGGTTTTGGAAGGGTTGATCGCTTACACAACACAACACACGCTCTGATTGGTGATAGTCCGGTTAGAGACTACAACCATTCTCAACACTACGCAAACTGTCATAGACACTTGAACCGGGTTCAAGGGCGGAAATGTCTATTTCAGTTTGAAGCAATACACAACGGTTGGATGATGTTTATAATAGATCGGTTAAAGAGTATGAATAGACCAGTTTTGGTTAAGAATTATGTTTAGGTTAGTAATAGTTCGGTTTTAGAGTGGGTAAGCAGGAAATAAGTAAAAGGCACAAGACAATATTTTTATGGATGTTCAGAGCAAACCCTCCTACGTCACCACTTCTACTCAGACTAAGAGAAGGATCTCCACTAACTTTGAATGTTACAACACTCACACAATGTCGGACGAGCCTAACTCGCTACTCGCCGGTTACACTACTTGACACTTGATGTAATACAAATAATACACTATAGCAACAATGCTTTCTGTAAATGAAACAACAATTTAGGATCTCGCGTGAGATTTATTTCTCTCTCTTGAATATTTTGGAACCGTATTTAATGAAGAATCTTCGTCTTCCTTTTATAGTAAATGATATTCCAACGGTCATCTTCTTCTCTCACCGTAGGATTGGTCAGTTTGAAACCATGCCGGTTCAGAGATGTTGCGTGCACGTTTCATTTTTCTGACACTTGGCAAGCATGCATATACCGGTCAGATATTGATGACGTAACCGGCTTGCAGTTTTGGACACGTGTCAAACATGCACCTTCCGGCTATCTAATTCGGATCTTCGGATAAGCAGATCATCATTGTTTTTATCGCATGCCTCTGATCCGGATCTTATCTTCTTGCATTTTCCCAAGAAGCATCTATTTCGTCATATTACGTCACCTTGTATTTCGAAGTTTCCGATTGATCTTCTCGTAATATGGTCCGACTGGGATTAAGAGCCTTCTTGTTAGCCGGTCTGGTTGAGATGTTGAAGCCGGTTCCTCTTGATCATGACTTGATCATCTGGAGCCGGATTACTTTGGTATATTCTCCAACCGGTTTATGCAGTCTCCAGCCGATTTATATGACTTAGTCTGTTCCTGCACATGAAAGTTAAGATTAATTTAGTTCTTTGGCCATTTAAAATTAACTTACTTCATTTTTCTAACAATTTCTCCCTTTTTGATTATTTAGAACAAATATTCAAAAATTGTAATGTGTGGCCGGTTTAAAAATTACCTTACTTAATTTTTCTAACAATTTCTCCCTTTTTGATTATTTAGAATAAATATTCAAAACTTGTAATGTGTGATAGTTTTGAAAAATGTGTTTAGCAATTTCTCTATTTTTGATACTTTTCAAAGAAAACTTTCAAAATAAGTTGGTTTTTCAAAGGATGTTTAGCATAACATAAATTTGAGATCTTAAGAAAAAATAACTGAGTTCTTCAAACAAAACATTGCAAGGTAACATAAATATGTTTATAAGAAAATAAGCTAAAAGTTGGATGATCCCCCCTTTTCCTTTTCCTTTTTCCTGGCCTCCTCTTTCTTCCATTGTCTTTCTCTTCTGTCCGCATCGACGCACCATCCGGCAAGAACACTTGATGTACCGGGGTTACGTTAGTTGAACCGAAGACACCGCCCGCTGGTCTAGGTGGTCGGGATGATTGAGCAATGATCGGTCCATGACTTGGTGATGCGATTGATGGCTCAACTACTTTCTTCTTCCTTCGGTTTAATTGTTCAACATCCTCCTCCTCTTCTTCGTCAAGAGGTTCCTCGGACTGACCCACCAGTTGCGAGCTTTCAACGCCGCTTTGTTCCACCAGTTTCATCAAGTTCGCAATTTTCTTTCGTTTGCCCCTTGTTCTTGTTACCATTGAGTGCGGGGCTTGTATTGGCGTGGGTTTCGGTTGAGCGGCTTCTTCGTCTTCAGCGATTTTCTTGGCTAGCTTGATGTCATTTTATTCCGTTTCCTTTCTTAGCCGTTCCCTGTCTTCTTCTTCGGTTTGGATTCGGCGAGCTGTTTCGGCATCCAATCGGATCTTTTCCTGAGTTCTAGCTGCTTGCAGCTTATATAGCTCCTCAATCTGAGCTGCCATAGTTTGCATCATCTCGAGAAGCGGTGCGGTTGCCATTTCAACTGATTTATCAATCGTTGTCTTGATGGATGCTTGAACGGTTTCAACTATTTCAGCGTGTATGGATTCCCGAACTGTTTCGACTAGATCGACTTGTATGGACGAGATTCTGGCATCCATGGCTGAGTTAAACTCGTTAAGTGTATCGATAATGACATCTTTAATCTTCTCAAGTTAGGATCGGGGTCTCCCTTGGAGTACCGGGGTTCCGATTTTGGAAGGGTTGACCGCTTACACAACACAACACACGCTTTGATTGGTGATAGTCCGGTTAGAGACTACAACCGTGCTCAACACAACGCAAACTGTCACAGACTCTTGAACCGAGTTCAATGGCGGAAATGTCTATTTCAGTTTGAAGCAACACACAATATTAGAATGATGTTTATAAGGAGTCGGTTAAGGAGGATCGATAGACCGGTTTTGGTTAAGAATTATGTTTAGGTTAATAATAGTTCGGTTTTAGAGTGGGTAAGTAGGAAATAAGTAAAAGGCACAAGACAAGATTTTTATGGATGTTCAGAGCAAACCCTCATACGTCACCCATTCTTCTCAGATTATGAGAAGGATCTCCACTAACTTTGAATGTTACAACACTCACAATGTCGGTCGAGCCTAACTCACTACTCGCCGGTTACACCACTTCACTCTGATGTAATACAATAACACATTATAACAACAATGCTTTCGGTAAATGAAACAAAAATTTAGGATCGCGCGTGAGATTTCTTTCTCTCTTAAATATTTCAGAACCGTATTTAATGAAGACTCTTCGTCTTCCTTTTATAGTAAATGATATCCAACGGTCATCTTCTTCTCTCTCCGTAAGATTGGTCAGTTTGAAATCACGCCGGTTCAGAGATGTTGCGTGCACGTTTCATCTTTCTGACACTTGGCAAGCATGCATATATCGGTCAGGTATTGATGACGTAACCGGCTTGCAGTTTTGGACACGTGTCAAACATGCACCTTCCGGCTGTCTAATTCGGATCTTCGGATAAGCAGATCATCATTGTTTTTACCGCATGCTTCTGATCCGGATCTTATCTTTTTGCATTTTCCCAAGAAGCATCTATTTCTTCATATTACGTCACCTTGTATTTCGAAGTTTCCGGTTGATCTTCTCGTAATATGGTCCGACTAGGATTAAGAGCCTTCTTGCTAGCCGGTCTGGTTGAGATGTTGAAGTCGGTTCCTCTTGATCATGACTTTATCATCTAGAGCCGGATTACTTTGGTATATTCTCCAGCCGGTTTATGCAGTCTCCAGCCGATTTATATGACTTGGTCTGTTCATGCACATGAAAATTAAGATTAATTTAGTTCTCGGCCGTTTAAAATTAACTTACTTAATTTTTCTAATAATTTCTCCCTTTTTGATTATTTAGAATAAATATTCAAAACTTGTAATGTGTGGCCGGTTTTGAAAAATGTGTTTAGCAATTTCCCCTTTTTGATGCTTTTCAAAGAAAAAGTTTCAAAATAATTTGATTTTTCAAAGGATATTTAGTATAACATAAATTTGAGATCTTAAGAAAAAAATAACTGAGTTCTTCAAACAAAACATTGCAAGGTAACATAAATATGTTCATAAGAAAATAAGCTAAAGGTTGGATGATCCCCCCCTTTCCTTTTCCTTTTTCCTGGCCTCCTCTTCCTTCCATTCCTTTTCTCTTCTGCCCGCGTCGACGCACCATCCGGCAAAAACATTTGATGTACCGGGATTACGTTGGTTGAACCAGAAGACATCACCCGCTGGTCTATGTGGTCGGGATGATTGAGCAATTATCTGTCCATGGCTTGGTGATGCGGTTGTTGACTCAACTGCTTTCTTCTTCCTTCGGTTTAATTGATCAGCATCTTCCTCGTCTTCTTAATCAAGAGGTTCCTCGGACTGACCCACCGGTTGAGATCTTTCAACGCCGCTTTGTTCCACCAGTTTCATCAAGTTCCCAATTTTCTTTCGTTTGCCCCTTGTTCTTGTTACCATTGAGTGCCGGGCTTGTATTGGCGAGGGTTTCGGTTGAGCGGCTTCTTCGTCCTCAGTGATTTTCTTGGCTATCTTGAGGTCTATTTCTTCCGTTTCCTTTCTTAGCCGTTCCCTGTCTTCTTCTTCGGTTTGGATTTAGCGAGCTGTTTCGGCATCCAATCGGATCTGTTCCTGAGTTGTAGCCGCTTGCAGATTATATAGCTCCTCAATCTGAGCTGCCATAGCTTGCATCATCTCGAGAAGCGGTGCGGTTGCCATTTCAACTGATTTATCAACCGTTGTCTTGATGGATGCTTGAACGGTTTCAACTATTTCAGCGTGTATGGATTCCCAAACTGTTTCGACTAGATCGGCTTGTATGGATGAGATTCTGGCGTTTGTGGCTGAGCTAAACTCCTTAAGTGTATTGGTAATGACTTCTTTAATCTGCTCAAGTCCCAGATTCTAAGCGGCCTGAGATGGAGATTTGTCCCGGGTATCCTTATTTTCAGTTTCTTGCGGCTGAGGTCCCTCTTGCCCGTTCCCTACCGACTTGGAGGATTCACCTATTCTGAAGATCGGTCTACTCTGAAATAGATCGGCATGTAGAAGAAGTTGTTTTCAGTTTTCACTCCATTCTTCCTCTAGCCGATTAACATTACTTGTAAGATCATCTCTTACTTTCTGGAACTGCTTAAACATTTTTAGTTCCATTGGAGTTAGTTCTTCTCGATATCAAGGGATTTTTCAACTTTATCTCTATCTCTTCTATGATTGAATGACAGAAGTTCTACTGTCGTTGCTAGTCCTCAAGCTTTGAAGAGCATGACAGAGAGAGTTCATGCTCCAGATCTTTGTTATGTTGGAGGAGACCTTCCAGCCTTTGTTGCCCCTCGGTAGAGGGAGTCTACTTAGCGAACTGGCAGGACGCGGAGATCGATTGATCAATATTAATCTCGAGAGTGGATGGTTGACCGCCGCCTCCTTATCCTGGAGGCTCTCCGGCCGGGGAGGTCCGCTTTCTTCAATGCGTCTTCTACTGCCTTTAACTTGGCGTATTCTTCCATTGTCTCTGATTTGGCATATGCGGCCTGGATGACTTCAGTACCTGTAACTTTGAGGGCCTCATGTTCTAACTGCAAAAGTTTCGCCCAATATTCGTTTCCATTGAAGTCGGGGATCATGTCGGAGAGCTTTGTTTCACATCGTAGTCTGACCCATAGGTGATACGGGGCGACTATTTCTTCAGCCTCCTTATTCATGTCCCGGATGAACTCTTGGAACATTTCCTCTTCCTCTTCCTCTAAAATAGGTACCTCGGCGTCGGGTGTGATTTCAGATTGACTGGACCCGGTTATATTTCTTTGTAAATCACTACCTCCCTACACCGGAGGGTCTTCGATCATTACTTCTTTTCCTTTTGAAACATGAGATGGACCTTCAGGTGTGATAGGTGGATTGGATGACCCATCTTGGGCCGCCTTAGAGTTTGATCCGGTTGGAAAAGATTTGTCCCCAACGAAACCGGATGGTTGCCTTTCTTCGTTGTTTCCCTCCTGCGCCGCAGAGATGATGTTTTTAGAGTTACACGTTTCTTCGACCGGGTTAACTATAGTCTGACTGGTTGCTCCAACCTAATCTGTGTTCTTGAGAAGGCTTGTCACATCCTCTTCAGTTTCATGATTGACATTTTGGACCACGTCCTCTATTACCTTCGAGGTTCTCAGTCCGACATCGGCGATTACATCGTCAAGGTTTTTAGTCGGAGACTTAGAGTTTTGAGAGTGAGTACTAACCTCTGTTACCGGAGTCTCTTTTGATTATGACAGAATTTCTTAGCTCCCTGAGGATTCGGTTTGCCTTGATGGAATTGGTCTGGCCAAGTCTTGATGGACTGTGTTTAGTGGGATTGGTTATAATAGCTGATCAAACGGTTTGGGTGATTTTCCCGAAGATAAAGTTTTCTCGGAATCTTCCGGTTTCTTGCTGCTTTTCTTTGCTGATTTCTTTACTCTCCCTTTCTTCTGCGGAATCTCGGTTTGTTTAGCCTTTCCCTTTGGATCAACTTATTTGGAGCTCTCACCGACCGGTGCAGTCGGTCCGGCTTCGTTTGTTGTTTTGGCCCTTGTAGCTCTCGGCTTGGCTGGCTTAACTGTTCTCTTACTCATATATTCAGAAGTTAAAATGTTGGAGGAGGAAAGTGGTGTACCTTCGCCGATTTCGATGCGAAGAAAATGCAGAATTTTCCCAATCTGCATGGAATAGGCTTGAACCCGACCGTTTGTTTTGGCCACCATCTCGCAAAATTGCTCGAATAGGACATTTCCCCAGTCAATTTTGTCACTGCGGACAATTTCCATCAGCGTTTGCAACTTCAACTTTGTCAAATTATCAAAGTTTCCTCCTTTTCCTTGAAGGGGTCTGGATATGATGTCCACCAGACATCTGAACACTAGCTTGAGTTTGTTCTTCCGGCTTGAGTGAGACACCAGATCCGTGTCATCACTGGAAATGGCTAGCCGGACTGCGTTGGATTCTGCTTCCGATAGACTTGATTTAAAATCTTTCCCAGTGTTCGGCAAACCGAGAGCTTCCGAAAAGGTTTTCTTCTATTATATCGACAGCCTTGCCGCACATGGTGGCAGAAATGGTTCTCTTCGTCAGAATCGCCGTTCTTAAGAATTCTTCAACTTCCGACTGGTGGACGAATAACGGACCAGAAAGATATGTTTCCAGTCTAGAATCCCTTACGGATTGGATCATTGCTTTTTGCACGTCCGCAACATGTTCTTCGATATTGTTGAAATCGACCTGCAAGATGTATTTGAAGAGTTCTTTATCTTATTCTATTGTGAGATAATTCAATGAAGAAGATGAAGATCGTGAGGAGTAGAATGCAGAAAGCTATATAAATTTTTAGATAGAGAAATCTTGAGTGAATTATGAAAGGAATATGACTTATATAGGTGAGCGGTTTTTCACGATTAAGAAGTCGAACCGTCACTTGATTCTTAGTTTTAACGCCATTTTTCCCTCCAAAAGTTACAGCAGTAACTTTCGGCGGTAATTGCGGAGATTGGGCGGTAAACCGTTTGATAATAGTTTTAAATTTTCAGATATGTTTTGAGATTCATTTCCTTAACCGGAAATTTTGTTAACCGGATGCTTTGGTTAACCGGAAGTTTTTGATGTGACTAAGATCAGAACCGGAAGAAAATTTGCGTGAAAAACCAGAAGATTAAAATTATGAAATTCTTATATTAATCCGGAAAAAATGAGATAAGTGGTTATCTGGTCGTACAACAAAATGACCAGAGTAACCGGAAGCTACATAAATTCAAATAAAATCAAATCACTCTCCCTCTATCATCCTGTCAACCCATTTATCCACGGTGTTGCCAGTCCGGTTCTCAATTCTTCTTATCCATCTTTCCAACATGGGTCGGGTCATGGTGCTGGCCGGTCCTACAGGAACACCCGATCCAAGGTTGGGAAAATGAGCTCGTAGGATTGGATGATCTGGGGAGCGAAGCCGATTCTTCCCCTTGGAGCTAACATGAGTTTCTTCAAATTGTTGAAGAGATAAGAGGCCCAGTTTATGGGCGAGGGAGTGACGATTGCGGTCATGAGGTCGAAGGCTTCCCAGTTGTAGTTCTGGTTAGCCATCGGCCCATAATGGACCGTTGGATCAAGTCATGAAAGTCTTAGTATTGAGGTGCGAGTTCATCCTTCTCTTCGCAATCATCAACCGGATGGATGGAGTCGGAGAAGATGAAAGCATAGTGTTCTTTTGCTGGAAAATGAGGTGTTGGGAAATCCGAAAATCCTTCGGATGGGAGTTGAAAGAAGTTGGCAAATGACTCCTCAGTGAGCCGATGGAATGATCCGTCAATGATGGTCCTGATGCTCCCATCAGTGAGTATGTGCCCATTGTTAAAAAATTCAAACACCTCCTCTTCGAGAATGGTGTTCGAACCCTCAAGAAATCTTTACAGCCCTGATTCGATAATGGGTGAAAAGATGGTCTCTTCAAACCTAGATTTTAATACTTCGTAGAAGTCGACAATAACAGTGTTTTGGATTTCAGCATTCATTTTCAAAAGATGGAGTGAGAGAAAAGATGAATAAGGTTTGAAGATTCAAGCTTAGAGAGAGAAGGATATTTTTGAAGTGTGATTTGCTGAAGAAGGATGAAGTCCCTTTTTATAGTGCAGGCAGTTGAAGTGCATTTAATGAGGATATTTTGAAAAATATGACCGTTTATGTATGGTCATAAATGCTTATCAATTTTCAAGGGAATAATCTGTTTGTAGACTGTCTAGTCTATCCGGGATAGGCATGCTTTTTGGGAAGCGAATATTTCAGTTTTCAACTCTGATTTGATATTGTTTGATGTAGAGCATTTAATGTTTTTATTTTCTCAAGATTTTGACGGAAGAGGAAATAAAAGATTTTCATTAAGAAAAGTACCAAACCGGTAGTACAGCAAAATTACCGGTTTGATAAGTGAAGAATAAAGAAAAGATTGACCATAGACTCATCCCACGATGATATCTCAGTGCACCTCTTTTGCTGTTTCGAAGAACTCACGACTACCAAGTAGTCGATGATAAATCTGTTCTCCAAAAACTTCCTTAGCCCGCTTCTTTCAATGGCTAAGAACAATTCTTTGATATCATGATCTTCGTATTGATATATGGAGTTGAAATCAGCCAACAAGATCTTTTTAGCGAGTGGATCAGAGTTCATGTTCTTGTGATAGGTTTAGTTCAAGAGATTTGTGAATAGTGAATTTGTGAAATGTTTTGAAGGATGAAGGATTGTTTATATAGCTAGGGGTTTAGCTAGGTTAGTATGTTAAGCATGCTTAGTGATGTCATCGGTTAATTAATAGGAGTTAACTTGTTGAAGTGTAGAATGTTTATTTCCAATGCAAAAATAATCATTACTAAAGATTTTCATGATGACAATATATCTATTGACAAGATGTTAGTCTCCCTCTCTTGATGATGGACACATGTCGTCATCTCGATTGAGGTATACTATTTTATGATTTATAGGCTTCATTTCTCAAGTGGTGCATGAAAACGCGGTTATCTGTCCCAAGTTAACCGGAAAAGTTCAATTTACCAAAACCATGATGCATTTTTACTATTTGGTTTTCCGTGACCGGTTTTATTAGAATAGCTTGTTCCGGAGTGAAGAAATATTGAATCATATCAACATTTGTTCAGCTTTGGACTAAGCTTATCCGTTTTCACCAAGTCATTTGAACCGCTTAGTATGTATACATGTGGTTTGATATTATGAAGTTATCAGGCATAACCGGAGACTTCCTCCTGGTTAGCATTTTTGAATATTTAATGTCCTATTAGGATAGGGTTTGAGAAGCGAGAGCTTCTCCCTGAACACATACCCCGGTTTTTCATGATAATGTATTTTGAAAGCATTCATGTATGATTATGGCATAAGTTGCTTGCTATCAGTAAGTCCTAAAATATTTCTGAAATAAGAGAACTTAGCTTCCTGTAGCGGTTTGGTGAAGATGTCAGCCACTTGTTGTTCAGTTGAGACATATTCCAATCGGATGTGTTTCTGTTGAACATGCTCCCGGATGAAATGTTGTCTTATGTCAATGTGTTTTGTCCTTGAGTGCAACACCGGATTATATGTGATCGCTATTGTGCTGGTGTTGTCACAGAATATTGACAACTCTTCAGCAATTACGCCAAAATCTCTTAGTTGCTGTTGGATCCAGAGGAGTTGTGCACAGTAGCTTCCGGCTGCTAGGTACTCTGCCTCTGCGGTTGATGTTGCAACTGATGTTTTCTTTTTGCTATTCCATGAGACAAGCCGGTCTCCCAGAAACTGGCATGTCCCACTTGTACTCTTTCGATCGATTTTGCAGCCTGCATAGTCTGCATCTGAGTAGCTGATAAGATTGAAGCTTGAATCTTTTGGGTACCAAAGTCCCACATCTTGCGTCCCTTTTAGATACTTTAAGATCCTTTTAGCTGCGGTATAGTGTGATTGCTTAGGATTGTCTTGAAATCTCCCGCATACTCCGACCGCAAATAGGATGTCCGGTCGGCTGGCTGTTAGGTAAAGTAGTGACCCAATAATTCCTCGATATGTCGTGATATCGACGGCTTGACCATCTTCATCTTTGTCTAGCTTTACGGAAGAGCTCATCGGTGTAGCCGCCTCAACACATGTATCCATTCCAAATTTCTTCAATAGTTCGGCTGTGTACTTTGGCTGGCTTATGAATGTTCCGGTTTCGATCTGCTTAACCTGAAGCTCTAGGAAGAAACTCAGTTCTCCCATCATACTCATTTGAAATTTGTCAGTCATCATTTTTGTGAATTTATCACATAACTTTGGATCGGTTGATCCGAAAATAATATCATCAACATAGATTTGAACAAGTAGTATATGTTCCTTTTTCTCAAATTTGAAAAGGGTTTTATCGACTGAGCCTATTGTAAACTTGTGATCAAATAAGAATTGTTTTAATGTATCGTACCAGGCTATTAGAGCCTGTTTCAAACCGTAAAGGGCTTTGTTTAGCCGGTAAACATGATTTTCGTGTTCTGGATTTTTGAAACCTGGAGGTTGATTAACATATACCTCTTCATTTATTTTACCGTTTAGAAAAGCGCTTTTAACATCCATTTGAAAAACTTTGAAGTTTTTGAAAGCTGCAAATGCTAGAAATATTCTAATAGCTTCAAGTCTAGTTACAGGAGCAAATGATTCTTCAAAATCAATGCCTTCTTCCTGTTTATAGCCTTGAGCCACTAACCGGGCCTTGTTCCTCGTAACTAAACCGTCTTCATTAAGTTTATTTTTGAATACCCATCGTGTTCCTATGACCGGTTTGTTTTTCGGTCTAGGGACTTGGTACCAGACTTTATTTCTCTCAAACTCGTTTAGTTCTTCTTGCATTGTTAAGATCCAATCGGGATCTGACAACGCTTTATCCACCTTTTTATGCTCAATTTGTGATATAAAAGATGAGTTTTCATAGTGTTCCAAATTTTGTTGCCTAGTTCGGACGGGTGATGAGATGTTACTTATTACTAGTTCAAGAGGATGATTTTTATTCCTTCTGAGGTTTATCCGAAACGTTTCTTCCAAGCGTTCGGTTGGCTGATCAAGGTTAGACTGATCGGTAGGCTGAACAGAGTCCGACCGACCGATTTCTTCAGTTGAAACTGAAGAGTCAACTTTCTGCGGTAAGGCAGCTTGATCAGGATGAGGTTCAACATCAACCGCTTGATCATTGACAAATCGTCTATAAACTGGAACCTCATCTTCATCATCAGAATAGATATTGAAATTTTCTATTCTATTGTGAAGATCGAAGGGTAATGCAGTATTTCGTTCAACCGATTCATCAAATACAATGTGAGATGTTTCTTCAACTGTTAAAGTTCTAGTATTATAAATTCTATATACTTTATCAACCGATTCATCAAAAACAACGTGAGATGTTATAGCTGAATATCCCAACATTATTCCTTCATCGGATTTAGCATCAAATGCGGTCAAATAATTTTTGTCGTTGATGTGAACATAGCATTTACTACCAAAAATTCTAAAATACTGTATGTTTGAAATTCTATCATAGTATATCTCAAAAGGGGTTTTGGAAAATCATTTAGTGACTAAAGACCGGTTTTGAGTATAACATGCGGTATTGATAGCCTCAGCTCAAAACTTTTGAGCAATACCGGAATCGGCTATCATTGACCTTGCGGCTTCCTTGAGAGTTCGGTTTCTTCTCTCAGCCAGGCCGTTCTGTTGAGGAGTTCTAGTACTAGACAACTCATGCCTAATACCGGAATCATCAAGAAAAGTAGTTAAATTGTTGTTTGTAAATTCGGTCCTCTATCACTTCTGATTTTGTTTACCCGAATAGATTTTTCATTTTGTATCCTCAAAATTAGTTTAATCAGGTTTGGTGTTGCTTGATTTTTAGACGCCAAAAATATTACCCAAGTAAATTTAGAATAATCATCAACAACTACTATAGTATATTGCATGCCTCCTATGCTTGTTACCATAACCGGACCAAACAGATCCATATGCAGAAGTTCTAAACATCGTTCGGGTTGATGATTTCCTTTACTCTTGGAAAAATTTGAAAGAATGTCGAACCGCACACTAAGAAATTATCTATGCATCGACTTCAACTCCGTCCTCACGATTGAGGATATTGAAGTAAAGGAACTCCTCTTTGAATCCCTAATCGACATCGGCCTTTAGGATTTTCTCGAAGAAGCCGGACCCGTCTTCATTCCAGAGGTAATGGAATTCTTCAAAAATGCAATCATATCCGGTGATTCCATTATTTCCATGGTGAAAAATCACCATTATGTTCTTCGCGAAAGCGAATTCTCCCGGATGTTCAGACTGCCCACTGAAGGGTTCTCTAATTTCTCATCCCGGGTGGGAAGTGCAGCGGTTGACTATGCAGAATTTTTCTTCGGAACCAAAGTACCGGTGGAGAACCACGATTTGAAAACCCGCCTCGCCCATCAAATCCAACTCCTTCATGATATCGTCAACCGATCCATTATCTGTCAATCTCCGAATCAACACTATTCAAAGAAACTCTTCGACATGATGACCTACATCATCAGCAACACCCCCATCAACTGGTCATCGATCATCTTCAATAACCTAAAGACAATGGTTGAGACACAGAAAGGTTTCGGGTATGCTCCTCACATTAGTAGGTTCCTTCGTACACACAATCAACATCTTGGACCGGGTACCCCGGTGTGCTTCTCAAGTGTCCTCCACAAGGAAATGGTAGTGGACAGACTCTCTAGAATGGTAGTTACATAAGTCTGTTCCTTTATGTACTGTAAACCGATTCTGTATCGGTATCTGCTATGTCATTCCTTTTTAATGAAATGATCACTTAAATCAATGTGCTCAAAATTTGGTAAAGTCAAAAATTCGGTTCGGAATTGTGAAATTAAAAATCGGTCTAAAAGTTCAACCGGTTAAACATAATCCGAGTCATCTCCGATAAATAACTGTCTCATAAATAGAACGGTTACATTGAATAACTGCCTCTTCATCGGTTAAATAACAGCGTCATTTAACAATCGGTTACAAGAACAAACCGCTTCATCGTCGGTTAAATAATGGCATCAAAAGCCCGCTCAAACTTCCCGCCTATCATTTGCCGCCCAAAGCATTTTGGAGGGAAAATTCCCGCCCAAACTTGACGCGACAGTTCGCGGCGGTTGAAATCCCAACCCGCGACTATAAATAGGGTCCTTAGCCATTATATTTCATTCTCACGCGAAACGACTTTCTCTCTCTAGCTCTCAAATCTTTCAAAAACTCTAAATCCTTCGATCTTTCAATCTCTTCAACCTACAATGGGTCGTGAATCTGTGCTCTTCACCCACATCATCCAGGTCGACATCGATGAAGTTCGAGTAAATAGACCGGTGGAAGCAAAACGGGTGTTAACCCAGATCTCCGAGTCCAGTCTCGAACATTTCTTGAACGGACCTTTCGTCTTATATTAAGAGGCGGTTACCAAGTTCTTTCAAACCGCCGTTCTCAGCGAAGGGACGATAACCGCAACCATAAGCGGACAACCGTTCAACCTCACCATGGAATCGATTGTTGAGGTCCTTCATCTGCCAACCGAGGGGAGTGACTTCTCGGTGTTTATAGAAGAGGAAGCATTCCAAGCGGTTTGCTAGGATATTTCGGATACTGAGGTTCCAATAGCGGTATCCGGTAAGAAAACATCACTCAAGCCGAAACTCAGACCGCTATGTGAAATCTTATCTAAGTCGGTTCAGGCACGGGGAGGCAACTATGATAGCCTCACCCGAATGAAGATTGATATGATTGTCGGTTTAGTCAACGGTACCAAAATTAACTGGGCGAAGGTAATATTTTCCAACTTATGTGAGATGGTAGATCCTTCATCCAAACGGTCATGGGGATACGTCGTCCCACTAGGCAAGCTGATGCGTCATTTCAACACTAACAACGGCCCCGATGTTTTTCTTCCGCCTAGCAAAGTTATAAAATCATATCAATTTCTTAAACCGGAGGACAAACAAGGCCAAAAGAAGGCCTCCGGTTCTACAAGCGGCCGAAAGAAGAGACAGGCTAGAAAGAAAACGGCTCCGGCCAAAGAAAAATCCGGAAGCAAGGCGGATAAGAAACCGACTGGATCGGCTAATCCGCAGTCCGACACTCTTAAAACAGAAAATTCGGCATCCAGCTCTGGCCGAACCGCTTCACACCACACCGGAGAAAATCGGACTAGCAAGGGGAAAGAGCCGGTAGTCGAGGAACAATCGGCAAGAACTGACGATGATGAAACCGGTCCGACTGGGCAAACAGATACCTCAGACGAACACATCCGGCAAACGGGCGAGGACCTCGTCAACCGAATCATGAATGAAATTCACGAGCAGGCTCACGCGGAAACCGACGTCTACTATCAATGGGCCCTGAATCGACAAAAAATATTCTACAACAACATGCTACCGGACCTCCTGGCTGACCGAAAATTTGAAACACTAGTTGAGATGGAAGTAGAAGTAATCAACCTAACAAAAGCTCAAAGCGTCTTGACCGCTCTTCGACGAAGTAGGATGGTTGAACCGCATGCTCGGTTACTGGGGCTCACCGAACACATCCAACGTCTTCAAGGAAAGAATATCCAAGGGACAGCGGACTCTCAACTTGAGCTCTTGGTGTTGGACATGCTAGCAGTCAAAGAAACTGTCCGAGGAGATGGCACAGTTGGAAGCGGAGCCCGAGCACTAGGAGGCGTCGCACTTCTCCAGATCCTCACCTAAGGATGATGGCGGTCCGAATCCGACCGAAGACGAACATTTCTCTCCTCCACCAGAACAGAAAATTAACAACACCGAACTCATGACGGGTACACCGCCCACCGATCAACAAGTCTCTCTTCAAACCGGGGATTCGGTATCGGCTGTAACAGAAGATAGGGTAAACGACCTTATCGAGGAATTCGTCAATGCCGCAATTTTGCCGTGGCAAAAGAAGATAAAAGAAACTGCGACTAGATCCATCGAGATGATTGAGTCTACAAATAAAGAGCTACAAACCGCGGTCGGAAGGATCACGTCCGTTGAGGACAAATACAACATGACCGACCTTCTGTACAGTGACAATACTAACAGAACTAAGGCATTGGAGGCCGTCACTAAGAAGTTGGAAGCCGACCTCGCTCTTACAAGCCAAAAGGTCAATATGACAGAACTAAACCAATTATCAACCGATCAAAAGCTAAAAAAGATCGATGGGGATCTGGCTCAATCCGGTGTCCAGGCCGGTTCTACACTTGAGAGAGTGGCAATGCTCGAAGAGAAGCATGCCACGACCGAGGCTGATCTAAAGGCGGTCAACGAACAGTTGGCGGAAATGATAGCGGCAAAGCTGGCTGCCGATAAGGCACTTGAAGAAGCAAATGAGCTCGCGGCTCAAAAGATTCAAGATGCATTGGACGAGCAAACCCGATTTCAAAAGGAAACAGCGGAGGAAGATGCGAACCTGGCCGGACATTTGGAAACATTAGAAAACATTGCACCGACGCTAGCGGTTCAGCAAAATGAAGATGCGGCTCGACTAATCGTCCAACAGTCACCATACAATGAGTTCGTCGAGGCTCACAAGAAGTCCAAAGCGGTTTCTTCCCCATCCGGTCCGGTTACAAGAAAGAGAAAGAATTCTTCCAAGAGGGCGGCAATCTCAAAATTAATAGACGGAGTTACTGAAACGGTTGTTGATCCTCAAATCAACCCGGTTTTACAAGCCGATGAAGAACTTGAGGAAGAGAAAGAATCCATACCACTAAACAAAAGACCGCGAGGTCTTGACGCGATTCCAATCAGATCATTTGTTCCACCGGCTTCCCCCTTCACCGGTACTTCAGGCGGTCAAGGATCATCCTCCAGGCCTGTTCCAGCGGTCAAGGGAAAGGCAACTGATGAAATGCTGGACAAATACTTGCCGCCCAAGAAGAAGAAATAGGGGCTTTCTTTACCTATACTATTACCTATGTTTACCTTAGTATAATTTCATATATATATCAAGTATTTTTGGAAACCGGCCTACATTTCAATCCTTACATGGTTTTGAATATTTTAAGTAAAATAATCAAAAAGGGAGAAATTGATAAAGATAAAAATCATAAAATTGATAAAGATAAAAAAAATAAAAAAAATTAAAAAAAATAAAAATAAATTTATAAAACTTGAAAATTTTTCTCAACTTTTTCGAAAAAAATTTCTAAGTCATTTTCCAAAAATCTGGCCAAATAAACCTTTAAAACAACCGGCCTACATTTCAATCCTTACATGGTTTTGAATATTTTAAGTAAAATAATCAAAAAGGGAGAAATTGTTAGATAGAATTAGATCGGTTAAATAAAACTTAACAAAAACAAATTTCCTGGGCAGGAACGGTTAAAGAACTCAACCGGTTAAGTAATTCAACCGGTCAAGCAATACAACCGGCCAAGAACCTAACCGATCAAGAAGAATGGACCGGTCAAATCAGAAGGCCAAAATCGTTGGACATTCGGTAAATCTGAAGTTATGAAAAACCGGGAGTCATTCGGTTAACATAAACAACCGACTAGTACAAATAGATACTTTGAGTATCTGTTGAGGATGATACCGAAGGAACAGACTTTAGTATTGCCATATTCATACAAGTCTGAAGACAATCTACAGGCTGCAGAAGATCATCCGACAAGATCTTTCCACTCCAGGATAAATCAGAGACGCAATCCTCCAGGTGCAGGCAACTGCCCAACCGACAGTTGCCATATTAAGTAAAAGACAAACCTAGCCGGTTTGACCTATACACTGGAAGCCTAGACCGCCAGGTCTAAATCACTGAACTTCTACTCAACCAATTAGAATCAAGGAGATGCAATGTGACCTTTGGGACATTTCACCTATAAAAGAAGGAGCTGAAGAGGAGTAAATGTAGTTCCAAGAGTTTTCAACAACCCATGTTCTAATCTTTACGGTTACCAGCTCTACCAACGACAAGCTCTAAGAATCATTGATTGCAAGTTTATCTCTCTACAAGATTTAGAGCTTAAGTGTTTATTTTAAGTGTGATTACAATTTCGGTGAGAATTGTACGAGTGTTTATCGAGTAGAAAATAAGTCTCGATCGGATTGTGTTTGTGTATTCCTTAGTGAATATCCCTCTTGCGGTTTCGAGAGGAAGGGGTGACGTAGGAGTTTATCTCCGAACATCCATAAAAACCTGTCTTGTTATTTTCTTTCTACCGGTCTTACATTCTAACCGATTCTACCTAAACTAACTTACTAAGTCCCAAAACTGACCCACCCAACTCCAAACTGACCTTGTTCAAATCCGGTTCTACTCATCCTGTGTGTGCTGCTTCAACCTGAAACAAACCACTTCCGCACTTGAACTCGGTTCAAGGGTTTGTGACAGTTTGTGTAATATTGAAACCTGGTGTTAATCTCTAACCGGATTAAATACCAATCCTTGAGTGCAAACCGGTAACACCCCGGTCCACCAGCCGCGACCTAGATCATAACAATAATGATACAGATGAGCTAGATGTTGCTCTACTAATTGAATTTGGGAATCTGTCTGCTGAAGAAAGACGTCTTTTGGCTCAACACGTTCAAGAGAATCCTCTCTTAGAAGAAGAAGAGGTGATTGTTCAAGAGCCTAAACAAGCTCTTCCAACTCATGAAGAAGAAGTTGTTGAAGAAGAAGTTATTGAGGAGTCTGGTCAAGCTCCTAATGATGAAGAAGCTATGAAATCCCCTGTTGTAAGATCAGAGGAAGCCCAAGAGAAGGAGGTTGAAGTGACTCAGCCAGAAATCATCAGATCTGAAGAGGAACCATACAAAGATAAAGATGTTGAAGAAGAAAGTTCCTCATCTGAAGAGGAACATAATCAAATTGCTAGGCCCCTTCCATTTCCTGAGATAATTGCGGGTAGTGTTCACTTGTAGAAAAAGAGGTATCAGTAAGGGCGAAAACCGTTACTGAAAGCATCAAAAGTCGTTACTGATAATTATCTGTAACGGAAAATAAAACCGTTACCATTCATTACAGACACACTCGTCACAAAATCTTCTCATGTATCAGTAACGGCTTTTGAAAGCCGTTACTGATAGTCATGGAACGACAGTAACGGTACTAGCCGAGGTAAAACCGTGACTGAAACTTCTCAGGTATCTGTAACGGTTTTCGAAAACCATTACTGATAGTTGTTGGACAACAGTAATGGTATTAGCCGTGTTAAAACTGTTACTGTTTTTCAATGACTACCAGTAACGACTTTCAAAAACCGTTACTGATACCTAAGAAGTTTCAGTCACGGTTTTTGTTTTGTTAAACCGTTACAGAGCAAATTGCAGTAACGGTTTTTTAATGCATAAAACCGTTACTAAATAATAATCGTTTATATATATATATATATATTTCATATTCATTTGTACATATATAAACCAATAACCAAAACCACAATCATCAATAACCAAAACCACAATTAACAATAACCAAAACAATCATCAATAACCAAAAACCACAATCATCATTTCAAAACAACAATCATCCACAAACTACAATCATATCTTAAATCCACAAAAACCATTAATTAACGTACTTCAAATAACACACATACATTTCAAAAACTATCTAAACCTTCAACTAACCAGAATTCAAGTGGGAGGGGCATCATCACTAGTCGAATTAGGGGCATCATCTCTAGTGGGAGGGGCATGTGGACGTGGAGGGAGAGCACCGGGAATCATGGATAATAAGAAGTTCATCGTCTCCCTCATCTCAAGCATCTCATCCCGCATTCTATCACGCTCTACAAATGATTGTTGTCTCTCTTTGAGGTTCTTCGCGCTCCATTTGACGCTGCCTTTGTGCTTCCTCACGTTCCATTTGACGCTCGAGTAATGCTTCTTCGCGCTCTCTCCGTGACTGAAGTTTCTCCGCTTCACGCTCCTCTCGCATTCTTTGCATCTCTTCAAGTAAAACTCGGTTTTCTTCACATAAATGTTGCGTGTCACTGCGCGGTGTGCTAGAACCCCCATGAGCATCTGCTCTAAAACATATAGGTGTGACACCTAAGCCCATACCCACGACTCGCCCATGTCCCTGAGACCCAAACGCATACTCAGCCAAATGTAGGTCATTCCTAGTCGGGTCTTCTTTTAAAGAAGTTCGCAAGGTAGTCTACAAACACAAATTACATTTAATTCCATACATAAAATAAATGAAACTAATAAACACGACTTACCACTTTTTCTTGAATAATAGGGGGAACCTCCGGATTTGGATCTTGCAGAGTTGGTTTCTTTGTATGAGTGTGGAGAAATAATTCCGCAAAATTAGGCAAGGTACCGGTAGTCTTCTCTTGTATAAATTTAATAATTGATAAAAACGTAATAACATTATAAACTTTGTTATTCAATGATAAACGAACCATTTTCTTCTCCACTTGCGAAAATGAGATACTGCCCGCATGATTCTTGTACACAAGACGCGACCTATTTTGCGCATTCACATTACTTGTTTTCTGCAAATAAGAAAACATTTGTGTTTAATGAATGATTAATGTAAGAGCTCTTTATAAAAACTTTAACTTACCTTGAACTCCGGAGTGAGAAAGCGACGATTAAGAAGATAATGCCAATCACTTAGTTCGATCTCGGGAGGGAAATTTGCCCTAATCGCTTCCTCGTTACCTTCACGAGCTTTAATGTACAAGGTGTTCCAATGACATCTCCATCTATCTCATAATTTGTTTGCTTGAAATAAACTTTGTCGGCGATAGTTGTTGATGTCCTCCCCACAGCCACGAAAGGATCCTAAATAGTCAACATTAAAATACGATTATAGGTTGTGATGTATACATAAAAATTAATAATATAAAAAGTTACTGTGATAGCCATCCATATGTGATCTAGCTGAGTAGAGCTCAGGTCCGACCAACGCAAAGTCCTGTGAGGTAGTGCATTGGAGTCTCGAATGACACTCCCAATATGCCTCGACCACGCTGTCCTATTATCGCACATTGGTTTACCATCTATCGGGTTAAATTGAAGAGTCATCTTTTGCCCCTCTTGCAATCTACCAACTGCTGTATTTTTGTTGTTGCCCCGTCTCCTCCTCGAAATAGATCCTAAAATTAAACACAAAATTATATAGGATCATAACAAAATACTTAAGCAAACACCAGTACCTCAATCTTGCTCCTCAGACGGGGGTTGTGTCTCATCATCATCATCGAGGTTAGTGTTTGGTACACTATCAACATTCATGACATCATCAAGGTCCAAATCAATTTCCTCGATAGAGTTAAGTAATTGCAAAGGATCTTCTGAATGCTCCTCGGTCCTTTGTACAAGGTCGTTTAGCGCGCTGCTTAAACCCTTACCTTGCATTCTTTTAGGTTCCATGATAGCTGCAAATATTGAATGTAATGTTTATAAGAAAAATTTACAAGTAACCCTTCATAGAAAATAATTCAACCTTAATTAGAGTAACGGAGATTTATTGGTGTCACAATTTTCCATTCAAGTCTTGATGCCATATCTGTAGAGTAAAAGACTTGTTGTGCTTGGCTTGCCATTATGAATGGTTCATTTAATTGAGTCTGTAGAATCCTGTTGATATTTATACTAACATAACCATACTTATCAATTTTAATGCCCCGATCTTTGTGATGAACATCAAACCATTTGCATTTGAAGAGAATCACTCGTCTTCCACAAAAGAATATCACTTCTATGATTTCATTGATCACTCCATAGTAGTTAATAGTCTCGGCCCCATTATTACCAACAACCAAAACCCCGCTATTTTGGGTGGTCAATCTCTCATCATGTTTTTCAGTGTTAAACTTGTATCCATTTATTTTGTACGAGTTATATTTCTTTGCATACAATGTAGGCCCACGTCCTAAAATCTTAAGATTTGTTGTCCTATCGGATTGATCGGTTAATTGCTCCACCTATTAATTAGAAATTATTGTTAAACTAATTTTCATATACTAAAAAAATAAATTGTTGAGACGATTACTTACTCTTTCTTGGAAATATCTAACATATTGTTTATCCCGAGCTTCATTGGAAATATTAGGAGGGCATGATTGAACGAAATTGCTGCGCAAATGATAGATTAAATTATTACTTAAATCATACCTCATAATGAAATTAAGGGACTTACTTATAATATTCTTCAGCTTCACGAATTTTTTTTAAGATGTACCGATGAGCACGCTCACGGTCACCTAGTTAATATGTGTAGGCTGTGCCATTAGATAAGTCTTCCATAGCGATGAATATGGAAAATGTTGTACTTGTATTTATCGATTCATCTTCTCACTCTTGATCGTCCAAATATCGGGCACACATGCTCATAGTCTCATTCAAAAGGTAACTCTCGCTGATTGAACCTTCTGGAAAGTTCATGATCCTAAGGTATTTCTTGAGTGTGCTCATATATTGTTCAACTGGATACATCTATCGATACTGAACCGGCCCTCCAAGACAAGCTTCAAAAGCTAAATGAACTGGCAAGTGCACCATTATATCAAAAAAAGAAGGTGGAAACATCTTCTCCAATTTACAAAGTGTCAAGAAAATGTTGTCATTTAATGTTTCCAATTGCCCGCGTTGTAAACTTTTTTGGCAAAGCAACCGAAAGAACCTTGCTAAATTCACCACAGCATCGTATGCATCATCGGGAAATAGGCCATGTGTAGCTAGTAGAAGGAGATATTGTAATAAAATGTGACAATCGTGACTCTTCAATCCTAAAATTGTTTTCTCCTCCATGTTTACACACGCCCCAATATTTGAACAAAAACCGTCGGGCATTTTAATATCTTTCAAAAACTGGCATAAACGTTTCTTGTGTTCTGAGGACAATGCATAGGGGGCCGGCGAACACCGAAGAACACCATCAACTTCAACCGGATGTAAGGAATGTTTTATGTTCATTATAACCAAATCTTTCTTTGCTTTAATTCCATCATTGGTCTTTTCTTTGAAATTCATTAAAGTTCCCAACAAACTATCACATATATTCTTAGGCGGGTACTTTGTCAAACAATTTTCCTTTAGATCTCGTGTCTGCCATTGAATTTCGGAACCCGATAATAATATAGTAGGACCTCTATGCTCAGTATGCCCATCAAACGTATCGGTCTCTTTGCGCCATCGATGATTAGACGAGAGGAATCGTCGATGATTCATGTAACACTCCTTCTGGCAATTTGTTAACCTCAAAGACGCAGTGTTCTAATTACAAGACGGACATGCCAATTTCCCTTTTGTACTCCATCCAGACAAATTTGCATATGCCGGGAAATTATTAATAGTCCACATAAGAGCTGCCCGTAAATTAAAATATTGTTTTCTTCTTGCATCGTATGTCTTCACACTAGTATTCCACAATTCCGTCAACTCTTCAATAAGTGGCTAAAGAAATACGTCAATACAATCTCCGGGACTTTTTGGTCCTGGAATGAGCATTGAAAGAAGAAAATTGTTTTTGTCCATACATGTGGTAGGAGAGACGTTGTAAGGAATGAGAATAATTGGCCAAATGTTGTATGATGTTTTTCCGCTAGCAAAATGTTGAAAACCATCACTTGCCAAACCAAGTCGCACATTTCGAGGTTCTGTTGAGAAATTTGGGTACAAGTTATCAAAGAACTTCCATGTCATTGAATTAGCAGGATGCCTCAACATCATCTTCGGGATTGTTATCTTTATGCCAAGTCATGTGTGGAGCAGTTTTGAAACACATGTATATTCTTTGCAACCTCGGTTTTAATGGAAAATAGCGCAGCGACTTATTGAGTATATACTTACCATTCACCTTCGTTCGAATTGCACCATTAGATTTATTGACATTCCACCTAGAAAGCCCACAAACTTTACATTTCTGCAAATCCTTATCCTCTTTACGAAAAAGCATGCAATCATTCTTACACGCGTCAATTGTTTCGTACGATAGGCTCATGTCTTTAATGAATTTCTTGCACTCATAATACGAATTCGGTAGTTGATTATGAATTGTCAGTATTTCCTCCTTCAATAAACTCAATAATAAATCAAATGACGTGTTTGTCCACTGACCTACATTCTTTATGTGAAGAAGTTTAAGAAGAGTTGAGGCTTTGGAAATGCGAGAACCTTCATACAAAGGTAGTTTTGAATCGTCCAACAATTTGTAAAACATCTTAGCATCATCAACGAGATGCTCATTTTCACTTGGATGTTCATTATGATTGTTGACATTAGGATACAAATCAGCAATAATATCTTCCATTAGATGATCCTCAACAATAATATCTTCCATTAGATGATCCTCACAAACTTCAACAGGTTCGTCATCCATGATATTAGTATCGTTATTTGTTGGTACATTGATCGGTTCGTCTTCAATTTCATCATCTGATTCATTTTCTTCCACATTCTCAGTAACAACATTTACATTATGACGTCAAATTACCTTTCACCGTGAAAATACCAAAAACCATAATTTTGTCTTATTCTGAATACAATCATATGGGATCTAACCACACTTTTATTCTCGTATACTCGATTTTCACACCTTACACAAGGACATGCAATCGATGATCTACCCGTAGACCTTTCAGCAAATTCTAAGAATTTGTCAACCCCCTCATTATATTTAGGATCGGTACGAAGTATAGTCATCCATGTTTTGTCTGGGATTTCCATCTAACCTAACATACAAATTAATAATCCAACAACTTAACATCAATAATCAAACATACAAATCATTTATTAATCTAATAATCCAAAATGCAATAATATAACATACAAATAATCTAACTTAATCTACCAATCCAATAATCTAACATACAATTAATCTAATAATCCAAACATGCAATAATCTAACATACATATAATCTAACTTAATCTACCAATCCAATAATCTAACATATAAATAATCTAATAATCCAAACATGCAATATTCTAACATACAAATAATATAACTTAATCTACCAATCCAATAATCTAACATATAAATAATCTAATAATCCAAACATGCAATATTCTAACATACAAATAATCTAACTTAATCTACCAATCCAATAATCTAACATATAAATAATCTAATAATCCAAACATGCAATATTCTAACATACAAATAATATAACTTAATCTACCAATCCAATAATCTAACATTCAAATAATTTACCTAAATCTAACATCAAATAATCTAACTTAGCATTCAATATTATGTAACCTAACATACAAATTTTCCACTAACCTAACATCAATAATCTACTAACAATCTAACAATCTAACATTGATTGTAAATAAGAACTAACCTGGATTTTAAAGTGCAAACTATAATCCGCGGCAGCAAAGACAAAGGCAAATTCAAACCCCGATAGAATTGAAATTAATGCAACATGATTCAACAGTTTAAACGCAAAAGGTGATAATGAAAACTTGATTCAACAGTTCAACATATATAAGAAGTAACATGATTGAATACCTGATTATACCGTTCAAACGACAGTGAAGAACGAATTCAATAGTTCAAATGGGGAAATTCAGAATTTCTGCAAACCAAAAATTAGATTATGTTGACAGGAGGCCAAACCCTAAACCAAAATCAAAATCATTTAAGTGTTGTTTGCATCTAAAGCATCTTCTGTATATACCATACCAATCAAGAATTCTGTACATAATTCAGACATGCAAAACAACTATTCAACTCAGGAAGGCTGGAAAAGTGATAGTTAGTGAATCAAACATAATGTAGCTGCTGAGCATTTCAAATAGAACTCCAGTATGTCTAGGTTTACAAAAAAAACTAAACAAATACAAATGATTGAATGAAAGATCCGAAGTAATATATAAATTAACGATCCAAACATTACTTCAATCAATGTTCCTAATACTACATTACTTCAATAATTGTTCCTAATGTTCCTAATCCAAAATAGAACCAAAATAAAATGGGCGGAGGGAGAAGAGAGTTTAACCTGATCGATCGAAGAAGAATAGAGGATCCTTGACTAGTTCGATGATCGGCGGGTGGCAGGGAATAGAGGATCGATGATCGTCGGAGAGAAGATGATCGGCGGAGGAAGAAAAGAGAGAAGAAAACTTACTTGGCGGCGACAGCGACTTCAACAGACGGGCGGCGACGGCGACTTCAACAGACGGGCGGCGATTTCAACGGTCGGCTTCAACACACGGACTTCAACAGATGATCGGAAAGAAGAGGAGAAAGCGCGGAGGAAGAAAAGAAAAGAAAGAAAAGAAAGAAAAGAAAGAAAAGAAAGAGAGAAGTTGTTCGCTGGTTTATTACAGACTATCTGTAGCGGTTATTGAGAAAACCGTTACAGATATCCAACTGTCTTTTCATCTTCCTTTCCAATATCGGTAATAGTTATTGAGAAAATCGTTACAGATAATACATTAGTAACGACTTTAGAAAAAAACCATTACTGATGACTTTTTCCAAAAAACGTTAACTAAAGTAGTATCTATAACGGTTTTTTATAAAACCGTTACAGATAGTGGAAGGAAAGATGAAAAGTCGGCTTAATATCTGTAACGGTTATTGAGAAAATCGTTACAGATAAAACATTAATAACGACTTTAGAAGAAAACCGTTACTGATGACTTTTTCCAAAAACGTTAACTAGAGCAGTATCTGTAACTGTTTTTTGATAAAACCGTTAACAGATAGTGGAAGGAAAGATGAAAAGTCGGCTTAATATCTGTAATGGTTTCCCTTAAAACCGTTACTAATGCCCTTTTCCAAAAACGTTAACTGAAGCCATATCTGTAACGGTTATTGACAAAACCATTACAGATAGTGGAAGGAAAGATGAAAAGACGGCTTAATATCTGTAACGGTTATTAAAAACCGTTACAGTTAATACATTAGTAACGGCTTTAGAAGAAAACCGTTACTGACGACCTTTCCAAAAACTATAAAATGATGCAATATCAGTAACGGCTTTCGAAAGCCGTTACTAATACCCTTAATTCGAAAAATAGAATTTAAGCTGCTATTATCTGTAACGGTGATTCTTTATATCCGTTACTGTAACTTTTTATCAGTAACGGCTACCGTTACTGATGTTCTTATAACAGTAACGGTTTAGTATAACCGTTACTGATGAAAATTATTAGTAAGAATGTTCGAGCGTCGTTACTAGTAGTCGTTATAGAAGACCTTTTTTCTACTAGTGGTTCATGAGAATATCAACAATCCTCTTCACTACAAGGGAGATCTGTATGAAAGATTTCAGAGGGCTGAAAGAGAATTAGTAGAAGAAGATTTGAATAAATCTGGTAATGTGTCTGAGAAGGAACAACCGGAGTAATCCATGCAGATTCATACCAATTTTGAACCTATTTAGAGCATGGCAGCAGAATCTCAAGAAGATTCATCTAATGAAGAATCTTCTGCTGACGGTATCAAGATTCTAAAGTCTATGACTTATGTGCTCTCCTCTCTTTAGAAGAACGTGGTATCTATGGGATCAAATATGATAAAGGCTTTGAACACCCAAAAAGAAGAGAGAAAGGAATTTGCTGATTTTTCAAATTTCTTAATGAATTGGATAATACTTTGAAGAAGAACACGTATGAGACTCACATCTCAAATTCAAACTTCTCCAAATTTGAAAAGAAGCTCTACATTCGTCAATATAAAATGATGGAGCTAGAAAAGCACATCAATGATGATCGTCATCGAGAGACTATGGAGGAACTCAATCTGGTGAAAAACCAGATGGTTGAAATTCAAGGATGTTTAAGAAGAAATGATGATGAACGACTGGAATTTGCTGACTCTATTGCAAGAAAATTTCAAGCAAAAGAGAATGCAAAAGCTTATGCCGAAAAAGATCAACCCCATTTCACCCAAGGTGAGTCAAGTAGAAGAATTGACGGTGTGTCAACCGACACTAGATCTAGACGAGCGCCAAGTAACGATGAAAATCCAAGGCCAACTAAAAGAGGCGGAGGACGAAGCGGGTAGTGATCGTGGAGGCCGAAGCAGTGGTGGTGGTCGTGGTAGGCAATCTGGTTTTGATCAAAGAGGTCGTGCCAGTGGCGGTGATCGTGGTGGGAGATCAAGTGGAAGCGGTCGTGGTGGTCGCAGTATTCCTCCATTTCTAAATCTGTTAAGCGGTCAAGATAGAGCCCAACCGATCCTCGAGTAAAAAGGGAAGAACAATAATTTCTTATCTCTTACTCTGTTAAGTTTCTCAAACTATGTTTCTGTGATTATGTTCTGAATATTGGTTTCGAAAGTCTGTGAAGTTTGCTGTAAGTGAACAAAAGGTTATTTATATGATGAATGCGTATTTTATTATATATAATATATGCAGGTCTTCAATTCATCATCAAAAAGGAGGAAATTGTTGGGTCAAATTATTTGACTTAGTGTTGAAATAGTTTGACGATTGGGATTTTGATGATGAAATAATTTATGCGTGTAATTGTTTTTGATGTAGGTGTATTAAAGAACAATTTGATTAGACTTGGTTCTAATGAGGCTCATTAGACCGATTTGGCATTAGATGAACAAAGTTAGACGTGCAGTCTAACTAGCGAAGTTAGATGTGTAGTCTAACTAAGCGGTGTTAGACGTGCAGTTTAACTAGAGGAATTAGAGGTGCAGTCTAACTCAGCGGAGTTAGACGTGCAGTTTAATAGACTCAGTAATTAGACGTGCAGTCTAATATATTTGGAATTAGACGTGCAGTCTAATTCGTGGAGTTAGACGTGCAGTCTAATATATTGGGAATTAGACGTGTAGTCTAACTCGTGGAGTTACACGTGCAGTCTAATAGATTTCGGAATTAGACGTGCAGTCTAATAGATTTCAGAATTAGACGTGCAGTCTAACTCAGCGGAGTTAGACGTGCAGTCTAATAGAACTCGTAATTAGACGTGCAGTATAACTCTTGGAGTTAGACGTGCAGTCTAAAAGATTTCGAAATTAGACGTGCAGTCTAATAAATTTCGGAATTAGACGTGCAATCTAACTTAGTGGAGTTAGACGTGCAGTCTAATGGAACACGTAATTAGACGTGCAGTCTAATAGAACTCGTAATTAGACGTGCAGTCTAACTCGTAGAGTTAGACGTATAGTCTAATATACTCGGAATTAGACGTGTAGTTTAATATATTGTGAAAGTTAGATGTGTGGTCTAACTCCTTCAGATAAGTCTGAAGTAGAACCGGAATTCGACGTGCAGTCTAACGCAATGGAGTTAGACGTACAGTCTAATGGTTTGTGAAAGATAGATGTGTAGTCTAATTGGTGAAAGTTAGACGTGTAGGTCTAACTCCTTCAAATTAGTCTGAATTGATTGTAATAGACGTAAGTCTAATCCATTAGACCAGGCGGACTAATGGATTCTGCTCTTAGACGGGGACGTTTGAATTCATTAGATGAGGTCGTCTAACTGAAATACGTCTAATGCTATGCTTAAGCAGTATGCTTGAAGCTAGCAACCGCCTACCCATGTGCTATAGTTGTACTCTACTCCTGCTCCACTTTCTAGTGAACATTAGTTCGATAGCTATATGCAACCAACCAATGAATGCCACGTAAGAGAATTTCCCTCATATTACTTGTTTTGCAGGTACATCTCTGATGGAATATTTGGTGCACTACCAGTTGTTGTACGACCACGATCTCTGTGCTCAGAACTTGCTGTGTACTATGGAGGGTTTCCAAGGGAAGATTGCCACGTATCATTCTAAAGATTCGACCGTTAGTCTCTGCCCAGTATTTATCAAATCTCAAGGACAACGGACGAACTGCCACATTCGATCAACTAAGAAATACTATCTAAGAAGACCTACCTGAGAAATCAATTCTTAATATTCAAGTCGTAAGCTGCTTTCCTGATTGTACTGTGTGTGAATCAAGAGAGAGCTAGAATAAAAACACCTTTAGCTGAGTAATATTCTTCATCTTGTAAATTGAACAGAGTGTATTCTGTTCAATAGTGAGCTAAGTGTGTGCAAATTATATTTGATTCGAATCATATTATAGTGAATCCTTCCGGTGGTTGGAAGAAGGGGTGACGTAGGAGAGTTTGCTCCGAACATCCATAAACAAACTGTTGTGTCTTTTCATTACTATCATCTTCTTATTCTTCATCTTGAGCTTCAAACCTAAGTAACAATTCCGCCTTGATTCTATTTCAAGTGTTACAAGGGTTTGCGTAGAATAGAAATAGAATTAAATCCCTAACAAGATTTTTCTTTCAAACCATTTTCATAAGCCTTCATCAATAGCCAGACCCCGTCTCTATCGATAAAGTCGATCCTATCACATGGATTCGTCTTATTACAGAATTGGCCAATATTACTTTCCATATCCCATATCCTATTCCTCCTTGTTATATAATAGTTCAAGACTTAAATGATAAGGATTAGAGAAGATGGAATGAAGAGTTTATGCCAAATTATTTTTGTATTCCATATTATAATGATGATTCAAAAACATTTCACACTTATGTCATAAGTCTTATACATAACAAATTTATAATCAAAATGTATTTCTTCGATTCTCACTTTTTTAAGTTATGAAAGACTTTTTAGGAAATAAATATATTGTCTTTTATATAATAAAACTTTATAAATGTCTCAAACTCTTGACAACAAATAAGAAGTTGAAAGTGGAATAGAAATGATCATTAATTTAGCAAGTGACTTTAAGAATAAAACCCGAATTAGTATTAATTTAATGTGGATATATATATATATATATTCAATTATAATTGATTTAATATGTTTTTTATAAATATTCAAACTTAGAACATTTATTACGAGTGTAACAAAGGTTACGTTAATTCGTCATTTTACTTGAGAAACATGTAACTTCTCGTGAAGAGGTTGTTAAGCACTTTAATAGGCTGTTTTTTTTTTTTTTTCGTTTTCTGTTTTATTTAAATATTATTTTGCTTAAAAAATAATTTGTACGACCTAATAGTAATGTTCTCACACAATCTCTAACATTTTGCAAGTTCTCACACAAAAAGTGTTCTTTAATTGTTTAATTTAAAATTCTTCTTCTCTTGGAAAGATTCTACAAGTTTGTAAATATCTTTTGATAAATAATAGTTAAACTTTGAATATTTTAGTTTCAAGGTATAATCACAAATTTTGTAAACTCTATGATATTTTATTTTAAATAATTTTTTATTTTGTATATTTTAAAGTATAAAAAATATAAATCATCAAAAAATATTATTTATAACATAAGGAAAAAAAATATTATGGATAAAGATCTGTTTGGATTTTATTTTATTTTCAATTTTTTTCTATGTTGCCTTTTCGAGCATTACTTTACACTTACAAATATTTGCATTTTTTTTAATTTTAAACCGAGAGCCCATGACAATAACATAAATGTGTGCTTTTAAAAACAGTTTGATACCAAAATTAGACACATTTAGGCTTAGATTCTCCTTTAAATGAATAATTTAAAATTGAATATATAATATATAAGAGGTAAAAATAAAAAAAATTTAAATTAGAAGACATAAAATCTATTAAAGTATAGACTTAATGTGACCGGCATTTGAGACACGACTATCGAGTTATAATATTACCTTTTCAAGAAGTTCAATTTTTGTGTTACAACAATTTATTGAATGTGATATTATTCTTTTCCTTTTGCAATAAAATAAATATTAATATAGACATTAAGAAATTAAAAAATTATAAATTAATTATTATTTATTATAAATGAGTAATAATTAAAATAATAAATAAATAATAAAATCTAAATATCCTGGTGAGTGTTATGCTTTACCATTGAATATATAATTTAAAATGAAGTTAAATTGTAATAAAATATCACAACACCATCTCAAAACCATATATCTTCAAATTTTGTATAAACAATAAATGATTGCATAAGTATGAAACATTAAGAGAGAACAAAGAAATATAAGTCGCAAATAAAGATGACACCAAACATTAGAAATTAGAAATAAAAACATATAAAAAGAATTTGTCTGAAATAAAATTGATGATAATTATTTGTTCGATAGATATTATTAATGAAGTGAATACATGTAGTGGGTCTGAAATGAAAAAGGACGGGTTGTAGAAACTCTTTAGATTGTTGTAGATTGTTGATGAAGTTGATTCTCAATTTATTGGCAAGGTCATCGAGATATAGTGTGACATGTGCGGATTGATAAAACTTCAAAATGGCTTATGACGACACATGATACAATGAGTATTAGCTGACTCCCTATTGAATACATGTATTAAAAATCCTCAAATCCTTAAATAGTTAAACAATATTTGATTCATCTAACATTTTAACATTGATTAAAAGTGTTCATGTCACAATCTTATGTTTATCCTTGACGTAGCCTTGATGTTTATATTACATGATTTATCAAAAATAATACAACAATTCTCAAACAACTCAGGTCGTAATCAACTATTGAAAACTTGGTACGCCGTAACATGTTTTTATCGTTTGTTAAGGCTCGAGCTATTTAGAGATTTATTATACAATTTCTATGACGTATCATGTAAGTACAAACCAAGACCTAAATCAAAGGATAGAAATAAAATTATCACAAACACAAATTAAATAATGTTAAAAACGCACTAGAGTGGTAATTAAACTCCCAACATAAGAATAAGAGAAAAATTTTTATACATAAAACTAATCATCAGTTATCTCAATTATATTGCGAGCTTATAATTCAAGAGCTAAAATAAAATATTTATGGATCTGTATCATCTTGAACAAATTGTGAATCACCGTTTAAACGATGATTGAATATGTGGAAAATCTTAAAGAAAACATAATTGAAACAATTTTAAGAAAAATAGTAAGTAATGATAAATGGATCAAAATATTCGTAGCTTGGATTTCTCAATAATGAGATCCGACATAGTAGATCATCTGGAGAAAAATCAGTACTTCCCATCACATAATATCGTAAATATAATTCTACTCGAATATGTCGAGACTAGATAGATAAGACACTTGGTTGAGATTGTAAAAAACAAAATGAGCTATAAAACATAACAATGGATAACGCCATGTAAAGGATGAATACAAATAAGAGACTGAGAATAATGTTGAATGAGAGTATTATAAAACAATAAAGAAAGAGGGTTCTTATATAGAGATATAGATTACTGAACAGCGGCGCAGCAACATGAAACCCTAATTAATAAATGTGTTTTAAGGTATAGTTAGAAGATTTTTAGCCCAAATTGATATAATGGGCTTAAAATTAATAATATATTAGAATATGGGTCGAATATTTATCTATGTCAGAAAATTTGAGCATCGTCCAAAATATTATTCAATTTGGAGCCCAAACTACAATTTGGGTGATAGAATTGTATCTTATTGGGCCGTATTAGAAAAAAATTATTAGAGGTTACTATTTAAAATTTTTATTTTAGACTAAATATTGAAAATGAGATGAATCAATTATAACTCTACTAGGTAAGAAATAGAACTTCGGGGATATGTATTTTTTTTTTCCAATTTTAAACTGCAAAATCAAGCTTTTATGGTAAAACATGTTTTATTGGATTCAGTACTAGAATCCATTGGTAGGATATAATTACTAAATTATTATAATACTTCTTTTGGTTCTAAAAATAAGATTATATTCTTAGAATAATAGTATCTTTTGAGGTAGTAAATTGAAAATTATAAAGGATTATTAATTATGGGGAGTAAGTAATGAAAAATGGAATTATGCATGGATTCGTTCTATTGCAGAATGGGCCAATACTACTTCACATATCCATTCCTCCTTGTTATATATAGTTCAAGACTTAAATGATAAAGATTAGAGAAGAGTGAAATGAAGAGTTTATGCCAAATTATTTTTTTTATTCCATATTATAATGATGATTCAAAAACATTTCACACTTATGTCATAAGTCTTATACATAACAATTTATAATCAAAATTATATTTCTTGATTCTAACTTTTTAGTTATGGAAGACTTTTTAGGAAATAATATATTGTGCTTTTATATATCAAACTTTATAAATGTCTCAAACTCTTGACCACAAATAAGAAGTTGAAGGTGGATTAAAAATGGTCATTAATTTAGCAGGTGACTTTAAGAATAAACGCGAATTAGAATTGATTTAATATTTTTTTATAAATATTCAAACTTAGAACATTTATTACGAGGTTAACAAAGGTTACGTTAAGTCGTCATTTTACTTGAGAAACATGTAACATCTCGTGAAGAGTTTGTTAATCACTTTAATAGGCTGTTTTGTTTTTGTTATTTTCCGTTTTCTTGTTTTATTTAAATATTATTTTGCTTTAAAAATAATTTGTACGACCTAATAGTAATGTTCTCACACAAATCTCTAACATTTTGCAAGTTCTCACACAAAATAAGTGTTCTTTAATTGTTCAATTTAATATTCTTCTTCTCTGGCAAGCTTCTACAAGTTTGTAAATATCTTTTGATAAATAATAGTTAAACTTTCAATATTTTGGTTTCAAGGTCTAATCACCAAATTTTTGTAAATTCTATGATATTTTAGTTTGAATATATTTTGTTTATTTTTGTATATTTTACTGCCTTAAAAAGTTTTAAAGTATAAAAAAAAATTATAAATTCATCAAAAAATATATTTATAACATAAAGAAAAAAATATTATGGACAAAGATCTGTTTGGATTTTATTTTATTTTTCAAATTTTTTTATATGTAGCCTTTCGAGCATTACTTTACACTTACACATATTTGCATTTTTTTTTATTTAGACCTAGAACCCATGACAATAACATAAATGTGTGCTTTTAAAAACAGTTGATACCAAAATTAGACACATTTAGGCTTAGATTCTCCTTGAATATTTTAAAATTGAATATATAAATAAATAAGATGTAACATAAAAAAAATTTAAATTAGAAGACATTAAAATCTATTAAAGTAGAGACTTTAATGTGACCGGCATTTGAGACACGACTATCGAGTTATAATATTACTTTTTCAAGAAGTTCAATTTTTGAGTTAAACAATTTATTGAATGTGATATTATTCTTTTCCTTTTGCAATAAAATAAAATATTAATAGAGACAATAAGAAATAAAAAAATTATAAATTAATTATTATTTATTATAAATGAGTTAAATAATTAAAATAAAAATAAATAATAAAATCTAAATATCCACTGGTGAGTTTTATAGCTTTATCATTGAGAGTTATCTACACTCCATTTTGAATATATAATTTAAAATTAAGTTAAATCGTAATAAAACATCGACAACCATCTCAAAACCATATATCTTCAAATTTTGTATAAACTATAAATGATTGCATAAGTGTGAAAGAGAGAACAAAGAAATATAAGTCGCAAAATAAAGATGACACCAAACATTAGAAATTAGAAAGAAAAACATATAAAATGAATTTGTCTGAAATAAAATTGATGATAATTATTTGTTCGATAGATATTATTAATGAAATGAATACATGTCAGTGGGTCTGAAATGAAAATGACGGGTTGTAGAAACTCTTTAGATTGTTGTAGATTGTTGATGAAGTTGATTCTCAATTTATTGGAAAAGTCTTCGGAGATATAGTGTGAAATGTGCGCATTGATAAAACTTCAAAATGGCTTATGACGACACATGATACAATGAGTATTAGCTGACTCCCTATTGAATACATATATTAAAAATCCTCAAATCCTTAAATAGTTGAACAATATTTTGATTCATCTAATATTTTAACATTGATTTAAAAGTGTTCATGTCACAATCTATGTTTATCCTTTGACGTAGCCTTGATTTTATGATACAATGATTTATCAAAAATAATACAATAATTCTCAAACAACTCAGTCGTAATCAAACTATTAAAAACTTGTTACACCGTAACATGTTTTTATTGTTTTGTTAAGGCTCGAGCTATTTAGAGATTTTGTTATACAATTTCTTGACGTATCATGTAAGTACAAAAACAAGACTAAATCAAAGGATAGAAATAAAATTAATCACAAACACAAATTAAATCATGTTTAAAAACGCACTAGAGTGGTAATTATAAACTCCCAACATAAGAATAAGAGAAACTTTTTTATACATAATAATAATCATCAGTTATCTCAAATTATATTGGAATTATAATATAAAGAGATAAAATAAAATATTTATAGATCTCTATCATCTTGAATAAATTTTTAATCACCGTTTAAACGATAATTGAATATGTGGAAAATCTTTAAATAAAACATAATTGAAACAATTTTAAGAAAAATAGTAAGTAATACAAATGGATCAAAATATTCGTAGCTTGGATTTCTCAATAATGAGATCCGACATAGTAGATCATCTGGAGAAATATCAGTACTTCCCCATCACATAATATCGTAAATATAATTCTACTCGAATATGTCGAGACTAGATAGATAAAACACTTGGTCGAGATTGTAAAAAACTAAATTAGTTAGAAAACATAATAATGGATAACGCCATGTAAAAGGATGTATACAAATAAGAGACTGAGAATAATGTTGAATGAGAGTATTATAAAAACAATAAAGAAAGAGGGTTTCTTATATAGAGATAGCTGTCCAGCAACATGAAACCTAATTAATAAAAGTGTGTTTAGGTATAGTTAGAAGATTTTCAGCCCAAATTGATATAATGGGCTTAAAATTACATAATATATTAGAATATGGGTTGAATATTTATCTATGTCAGAAAATTTTAGCATCGTCCAAAATATTATTCAATTTGGAGCCCAAACTACAATTTGGGTGATAGAATTGTATCTTATTAGGCCGTATTAGAAGAAAATTGTTAGAGGTTGCTATTTAAAATTTTTATTTTTAGACTAAATATTGAAAAGAGATTAATCAATTATAACTCTACTAGGTAAGAAATGGAACTTCGGGGATATGATTTTTTTTTTCCAATTTTAAACTGCAAAATCAAGCTTTACGGTAAAACATATTTTATTGGATTCAGTACTAGAATCCATTTGGGATATAATTATTAAATCATTATAATTCTTCCTTTTGGTTGTAAAAATTAAGATTATATTCCTAGAATAATAGTATCTTTTAAGGTAGTAAATTGAAAATTATAAAGGATTATTAATTATGGGGAGTAATTAATGAAAAATGGAATTATGCATAGATTCGTCCTATTGTAGAATGGGCCAATACTACTTCCCATATCCCATTCCTCCTTGTTATATATAGTTCAAGACTTAAATGATAAGGATTAGAGAAGAGTTAATGAAGAGTTTATGCCAAATTATTTTTTGTATTCCATATTATAATGATGATTCAAAAACATTTCACACTTATGTCATAAGTCTTATACATAACAAATTTATATGTCTTAGATTCTAAATTTTTTATGTTATGGAAGACTTTTTAGGAAATAAATATAGTGTCGTTTATATAATCGAACTTTATAAATGTCTTAAACTCTTGACGACAAATAAGAAGTTGAAGGTGGAATGAAAATGGTCATTAATTTAGCAGGTGACTTTAAGAATAAACGCGAAATATAATTAATTTAATATTTTTTTTTATAAATATTCAAACTTAGAACATTTATTACCAGTGTAACAAAGGTTACGTTAAGTCGTCATTTTACTTGAGAAACATGTAACATCTCTTGAAGAGGTTGTTAAACACTTTAATAGGCTGTTTTTGTTTTTATTATTTTCCGTTTTCTTTTTTATTTAAATATTATTTTGCTTTAAAAATAATTTGTACGACCTAATAGTAATGTTCTCACACAAATCTATAACATTTTGCAAGTTCTCACACAAAAAAGTGTTCTTTAATTGTTCAATTTAATATTCTTCTTCTCTTGGCAAGCTTCTACAAGTTTGTAAATATCTTTTGATAAATAATAGTTAAACTTTCAATATTTTGGTTTCAAGGTCTAATCACCAAATTTTGTAAATTCTATCATATTTTAGTTTGAATATATTTTTTTTATTTTTGTATATTTTACTGCCTTAAAAAGTTTTAAAAGTAAAAAAAAAAATTATAAATCATCAAAAAATATTATTTATAACATAAAGAAAAAAATATTATGGACAAAGATCTGTTTGGATTTTATTTTATTTTCAAATTTTTTTTATATGTATCCTTTTCGAGCATTACTTTACATTTACACATTTGCATTTTTTTTATTTTAGACCTATAACCCATGACAATATCATAAATGTGTGCTTTTAAAAATAGTATATACCAAAATTAGACACCTTTAGGCTTAGATTCTTCTTGAATATTTTAAAATTGAATATATAAATAAATAAGATGTAACATAAAATTTTTTTAAATTAGAAGACATTAAAATCTATTAAAGTAGAGACTTTAATGTGACTGGCATTTGAGACACGACTATCGAGTTATAATATTACTTTTTCAAGAAGTTCGATTTTTGTGTTACATAATTTATTGAATGAGATATTATTCTTTTCCTTTTGCAATAAAATAAAATATTAATAGAGACAATAAGAAATAAAAAAAATATAAATTAATTATTATTTTTATAAATGAGTTAAATAATTAAAATTAAAATAAATAATAAAATCTAAATATCCATGGTGAGTTTTATACTTTACCATTGCGAGTTATCTACACTCCATTTTGAATATATAATTTAAAATGAAGTTAAATTGTAATAAAATATCAACATCCATCTCAAAACCATATATCTTCAAATTTTGTATAAACAATAAATGATTGCATAAGTGTGAAACATTAAAAGAGAACAAAGAAATTTAAGTGCAAATAAAGATGACACTAAACATTAGAAATTAGAAATAAAAACATATAAAAAGAATTTGTCTAAAATAAAATTGATGATAATTATTTGTAGATAGATATTATTAATGAAATGAATACATGTCAGTGGGTCTGAAATGAAAAGGACGAGTTAGAGAAACTCTTTAGATTGTTGTAGATTGTTTATGAAGTTGATTCTAAATTTATTGGCAAGGTCTTCGGAGATATAGTGTGACATGTGCGGATTGATAAAACTTCAAATTAGCTTATAACGACACATGATACAATGAGTATTAGCGGACTCCCTATTGAATACATATATTAAAAATCCTCAAATCATTAAATAGTTAAACAATTATTTGATTCATCTAACATTTTAACATTGATTTAAAATTGTTCATATCACAATCTATGTTTATCCTTTGACGTAGCCTTGATTTTATATTACAATGATTTATCAAAAATAATACAATAATTCTCAAACAACTCAGTCGTAATGAAACTATTGAAAACTTGTTACACTGTAACATGTTTTTATTGTTTTGTTAAGGCTCGAGCTATTTAGAGATTTTTTTATAAAATTTCTTGACCTATCATGTAAGTACAAAACCAAGACTAAATCAAAGGATAAAAATAAAATTAATCACAAACACAAATTAAATAATGTTTAAAAACAAACTAGAGTGGGAATTATAAACTCCCAACATAAGAATAAGAGAAGCTTTTTTATACATAAAAAGAATCCTCAGTTATCTCAAATTATATTAGAATTATAATATAAAGAGCTAAAATAAAATATTTATGGATCTCTATCATCTTGAACAAATTTTGAATCACCGTTTAAACGGTGATTGAATATGTGGAAAATCTTTAAAGAAAACATAATTGAAACAATTTTAAGAAAAATAGTAAGTAATATAAATGGATCAAAATATTCGTAGCTTGGATTTCTCAATAATGAGATCCGACATAGTAGATTATCTGGAGAAAAATCAGTACTTCCCCATCACATAATATCGTAAATATAATTCTACTCGAATATGTCGAGACTAGATAGATAAGACACTTGGTTCAGATTGTAAAAAACAAAATGAGCTATAAAACATAACAATGGATAACGCCATGTAAAAGGATGAATACAAATAAGAGACTGAGAATAATGTTGAATGAGAGTATTATAAAAACAATAAAGAAAGAGGGTTTCATATATAGAGATATAGATTACTGAACAGCGGCGCAGCAACATGAAACCCTAATTAATAAAAGTGTTTTAGGTATAATTAGCCCAAATTGATATAATGGGCTTAAAATTATATAATACATTAGAATATGGGTCGAATATTTATCTATGTCCGAAAATTTGAGCATCGTCCAAAATATTGTTCAATTTGGAGCCCAAACTACAATTTGGGTGATAGAATTGTATCTTATTGGGCCGTATTAGAAAAAAATTATTAGAGGTTACTATTTAAAATTTTTAATTTTAGACTAAATATTGAAAATGAGATGAATCAATTATAACTCTACTAGGTAAGAAATGGAACTTCGGGGATATGTATTTTTTTTCCAATTTTAAACTGCAAAATCAAGCTTTATGGTAAAACATGTTTTATTGGATTCAGTACTAGAATCCATTTAGGATATAGTTACTAAATTATTATAATACTTTCTTTTGGTTCTAAAATTTAAGATTATATTCCTAGAATAATAGTATCTTTTGAGGTAGTAAATTGAAAATTATAAAGGATTATTAATTATGGGGAGTAAGTAATGAAAAATTGAATTATGCATGAATTCGTCCTATTGCAGAATGCGCCAATACTACTTCACATATCCCATTCCTCCTTGTTATATATAGTTCAAGACTTAAATGATAAGGATTAGAGAAGAGTTTATGCCAAATTATTTTTTTTATTCCAAATTATAATGATGATTCAAAAACATTTCACACTTATGTCATAAGTCTTATACATAACAAATTTATATGTTTTTGACTCTAAATTTTTTATGTTATGGAAGACTTTTTAGGAAATAAATATAGTGTCTTTTATATAATCAAACTTTATAAATGTCTCAAACTCTTGACGACAAATAAGAAGTTGAAGGTGGAATAAAAATGGTCATTAATTTAGCAGGTGACTTTAAGAATAAACGCGAATTATAATTGATTTAATATTTTTTTTATAAATATTCAAACTTAGAGCATTTATTACGAGTGTAACAAAGGTTATGTTAAGTCGTCATTTTACTTGAGAAACATGTAACATCTCTTGAAGAGGTTGTTAAACACTTTAATAGGCTGTTTTTGTTTTTATTATTTTCCTTTTTCTGTTTTATTTAAATATTATTTTGCTTTAAAAATAATTTGTACAACCTAATAGTAATGTTCTCACACAAATCTATAACATTTTGCAAGTTCTCATACAAAAAAGTGTTCTTTAATTGTTCAATTTAATATTCTTCTTCTCTTGGCAAGCTTCTACAAGTTTGTAAATATCTTTTGATAAATAATAGTTAAACTTTCAATATTTTGGGTTAAAGGTCTAATCACCAAATTTTGAAAATTCTATGATATTTTAGTTTGAATATATTTTTTTTTTATTTTTGTATATTTTACTTCCTTAAAAAGTTTTAAAAGTAAAAAACAAAATTATAAATCATCAAAAAAATATTATTTATAACATAAAGAAAAAAAATATTATGGACAAAGATCTGTTTGGATTTTATTTTATTTTCAAATTTTTTTTATATGTAGCATTTTCGAGCATTACTTTACACTTACACATATTTGCATTTTTTTTATTTTAGACCTAGAACCCATGACAATAACATAAATGTGTGCTTTTAAAAACAGTATATACCAAAATTAGACACATTTAGGCTTAGATTCTCCTTGAATATTTTAAAATTGAATATATAAATAAATAAGATGTAAAATAAAAAAAAATTAAATTAGAAGACATTAAAATCTATTAAAGTAGAGACTTTAATGTGACTGACATTTGAGACACGACTATCGAGTTATAATATTACTTTTTCAAGAAGTTCGATTTTTGTGTTACATAATTTATTGAATGTGATATTATTCTTTTCCTTTTGCAATAAAATAAAATATTAATAGAGACAATAAGAAATTAAAAAATTATTAATTAATTATTATTTATTATAAATGAGTTAAATAATTAAAATAAAAATAAATAATAAAATCTAAATATCCATGGTGAGTTTTATACTTTACCATGGAGAGTTATCTACACTCCATTTTGAATATATAATTTAAAATGAAGTTAAATTGTAATAAAATATCAACATCCATCTCAAAACCATATATCTTCAAATTTTGTATAAACAATAAATGATTGCATAAGTGTGAAACATTAAAAGAGAACAAAGAAATTTAAGTGCAAATAAAGATGACACTAAACATTAGAAATTAGAAATAAAAACATATAAAAAGAATGTCTAAAATAAAATTGATGATAATTATTTGTTCGATAGATATTATTAATGAAATGAATACATGTCAGTGGGTTTGAAATGAAAAGGACGGGTTGTAGAAACTCTTTAGATTGTTGTAGATTGTTTATGAAGTTGATTCTCAATTTATTGGCAAGGTCTTCGGAGATATAGTGTGACATGTGCGGATTGATAAAACTTCAAATTGGCTTATAACGACACATGATACAATGAGTATTAGCGGACTCCCTATTGAATACATATATTAAAAATCCTCAAATCATTAAATAGTTAAACAATATTTTTATTCATCTAACATTTTAACATTGATTTAAAATTGTTCATATCACAATCTATGTTTATCCTTTGACGTAGCCTTGATTTTATATTACAATGATTTATCAAAAATAATACAATAATTCTCAAACAACTCAGTCGTAATCAAACTATTGAAAACTTGTTACACTGAAACATGTTTTTATCATTTTGTTAAGGCTCGAGCTATTTAGAAATTTTTTTATAAAATTTCTTGACCTATCATGTAAGTACAAAACCAAGACTAAATCAAAGGATAAAAATAAAATTAATCACAAACACAAATTAAATAATGTTTAAAAACGAACTAGAGTGGGAATTATAAACTCCCAACATAAGAATAAGAGAAGCTTTTTTATACATAAAAAGAATCCTCAGTTATCTCAAATTATATTAGAATTATAATATAAAGAGTTAAAATAAAATATTTATGGATCTCTATCATCTTGAACAAATTTTGAATCACCGTTTAAACGATAATTGAATATGTGGAAAATCTTTAAATAAAACATAATTGAAACAATTTTAAGAAAAATAGTAAGTAATATAAATGGATCAAAATATTTGTAGCTTGGATTTCACAATAATGAGATCCGACATAGTAGATCATCTGGAGAAAAATCAGTACTTCCCCATCACATAATATCGTAAATATAATTCTACTCGAATATGTCGAGACTAGATAGATAAGACACTTGGTTCAGATTGTAAAAAACAAAATGAGCTATAAAACATAACAATGGATAACGCCATGTAAAAGGATGAATACAAATAAGAGACTGAGAATAATGTTGAATGAGAGTATTATAAAAACAATAAAGAAAGAGGGTTTCTTATATAGAGATATAAATTACTGAACAGCGGCGCAGCAACATGAAACCCTAATTAATAAAAGTGTTTTAGGTATAGTTAGCCCAAATTGATATAATGGGCTTAAAATTATTTAATACTATTCTAATATGGGTCGAATATTTATCTATGTCCGAAAATTTGAGCATCGTCCAAAATATTGTTCAATTTGGAGCCCAAACTACAATTTGGGTGATAGAATTGTATCTTATTGGGCCGTATTAGAAAAAAATTATTAGAGGTTACTATTTAAAATTTTTATTTTTAGACTAAATATTGAAAATGAGATGAATCAATTATAACTCTACTAGGTAAGAAATGGAACTTTGGGGATATGTATTTTTTTTCCAATTTTAAACTGCAAAATCAAGCTTTATGGTAAAACATGTTTTATTGGATTCAGTACTAGAATCTATTTAGGATATAATTACTAAATTATTATAATACTTTATTTTGGTTCTAAAATTTAAGATTATATTCCTAGAATAATAGTATCTTTTGAGGTAGTAAATTGAAAATTATAAAGGATTATTAATTATGGGGAGTAAGTAATGAAAAATGGAATTATGCATGGATTCGTCCTATTGCAGAATGGGCAATACTACTTCTCATATCCCATTCCTCCTTGTTATATATAGTTCAAGACTTAAATGATAAGGATTAGAGAAGATTTAATGAAGAGTTTATGCCAAATTATTTTTTGTATTCCATATTATAATGATGATTCAAAAACATTTCACACTTATGTCATAAGTCTTATACATAACAAATTTATAATCAAATTATATTTCTTTGATTCTAACTTTTTATGTTATGGAAGACTTTTTAGGAAATAAATATATTGTCTTTATATAATCAAACTTTATAAATGTCTCAAACTCTTGACGACAAATAAGAAGTTGAAGGTGGAATAGAAATGGTCATTAATTTAGCAGGTGACTTAAGAATAAACGCGAATTATAATTGATTTAATATTTTTTTTTATAAATATTCAAACTTAGACATTTATTACGAGTGTAACAAAGGTTATGTTAAGTCGTCATTTTACTTGAGAAACATGTAACATCTCTTGAAGAGGTTGTTAAACACTTTAATAGGCTGTTTTTGTTTTTATTATTTTCCTTTTTCTGTTTTATTTAAATATTATTTTGCTTTAAAAATAATTTGTACTACCTAATAGTAATGTTCTCACACAAATCTATAACATTTTGCAAGTTCTCATACAAAAAAGTGTTCTTTAATTGTTCAATTTAATATTCTTCTTCTCTTGGCAAGCTTCTACAAGTTTGTAAATATCTTTTGATAAATAATAGTTAAACTTTCAATATTTTGGTTTAAAGGTCTAATCACCAAATTTATAAATTCTATGATATTTTAGTTTGAATATATTTTTTTTTATTTTTGTATATTTTACTGCCTTAAAAAGTTTTAAAAGTAAAAAACAAAATTATAAATCATTAAAAAATATTATTTATATCATAAACAAAAAAATATTATGGACAAAGATCTGTTTGTATTTTATTTTATTTTCAAAAATTTTTTATATGTAGCCTTTTCGAGCATTACTTTACAGTTACACATATTTGCATTTTTTTTATTTTAGACCTAGAACCAATGACAATAACATAAATGTGTGCTATTAAAAACAGTATATACCAAAATTAGACACATTTAGGCTTAGATTCTCCTTGAATATTTTAAAATTGAATATATAAATAAATAATATGTAAAATAAAAAAATTTAAATTAGAAGACATTAAAATCTATTAAAGTAGAGACTTTAATGTGACCGGCATTTGAGACACGACTATCGAGTTATAATATTACTTTTTCAAGAAGTTCAAATTTTGTATTGCACAATTTATTGAATGTGATGTTATTCTTTTCCTTTTGCAATAAAATAAAATATTAATAGAGACAATAAGAAATTAAAAAATTATAAATTAATTATTATTTATTATGAATGAGTTAAATAATTAAAATAAAAATAAATAATAAAATCTAAATATCCATGGTGAGTTTTATACTTTACCATTGAGAGTTATCTACACTCCATTTTGAATATATAATTTAAAATGAAGTTAAATTGTAATAAAATATCAACATCCATCTCAAAACCATATATCTTCAAATTTTGTATAAACAATAAATGATTGCATAAGTGTGAAACATTAAGAGAGAACAAAGAAATTTAAGTGCAAATAAAGATGACACTAAACATTAGAAATTAGAAATAAAAACATATAAAAAGAATTTGTCTAAAATAAAATTGATGATAATTATTTGTTCGATAGATATTATTAATGAAATGAATACATGTCAGTGAGTCTGAAATGAAAAGTACGGGTTGTAGAAACTCCTTAGATTGTTGTAGATTGTTGATGAAGTTGATTATGAATTTATTGGTAAGGTCTTGGGAGATATAGTGTGACATGTGCGGATTGATAAAACTTCAAATTGGCTTATGACGACACATGATACAATGAGTATTAGCTGACCCCTATTGAATACATATATTAAAAATCCTCAAATCCTTAAATAGTTAAACAATATTTTGATTCATCTAACATTTTAACATTGATTTAAAAGTGTTCATGGCACAATCTATGTTTATCCTTTGACGTAGCCTTGATTTTATATTACAATGATTTATCAAAATAATACAACAATTCTCAAACAACTCAGTCGTAATCAAACTATTGAAAACTTGTTACACCGTAACATGTTTTTATCGTTTTGTTAAGGCTCGAGCTATTTAGAGATTTTGTTATACAATTTCTTGACGTATCATGTAAGTACAAAACCAAGACTAAATCAAAGGATAGAAATAAAATTAATCACAAACACAAATTAAATAATGTTTAAAAATGCACTAGAGTGGTAATTATAAACACCCAACATAAGAATAAGAGAAACTTTTTTATACATAAAAAAATCTCAGTTATCTCAAATTATATAGGAATTATAATATAAAGAGCTAAAATAAAATATTTATGATCTCTATCATCTTGAACAAATTTGAATCACCGTTTAAAACGATGATTGAATATGTGGAAAATCTTTAAAGAAAACATAATTGAAACAATTTAAGAAAAAATAGTAAGTAATATAAATGGATCAAAATATTCGTAGCTTGGATTTCTCAATAATGAGATCCGACATAGTAGATCATCTGAGAAAAATCAGTACTTCCCCATCACATAATATCGTAAATATAATTCTACTCGAATATGTCGAGACTAGATAGATAAGACACTTGGTTCGAGATTGTAAAAAACAAATGAGCTATAAAACATAACAATGGATAACGCCATGTAAAAGGATGAATACAAATAAGAGACTGAGAATAATGTTGAATGAGAGTATTATAAAAACAATAAAGAAAGAGGGTTACTTATATAGAGATATAGATTACTGAACAGCGGCGCAGCAACATGAAACCCTAATTAATAAAAGTGTTTTAAGGTGTAGTTAGAAGATTTTTAGCCCAAATTGATATAATGGGCTTAAAATTACATAATATATTAGAATATTGGTCGAATATTATCTATGTCCGAAAATTTGAGCATCGTCCAAATATTGTTCAATTTGGAGCCCAAACTACAATTTGGGTGATAGAATTTATCTTATTGGGCCTATTAGAAAAAAATTATTAGAGGTTACTATTTAAAATTTATTTTTAGACTAAATATTGAAAATGAGATGAATCAATTATAACTCTACTAGGTAAGAAATGGAACTTTGGGATATGTATTTTTTTTTTCCAATTTTAAACTGCAAAATCAAGCTTTATCGGTAAAACATGTTTATTGGATTCAGTACTAGAATCCATTTAGGGATATAATTACTAAATTATTATAATACTTCTTTTGGGTTTAAATATTATATTCCTAGAATAATAGGATCTTTTGAGGTAATAAATTGAAAATTATAAAGGATTATTAATTATGGGGAGTAAGTAATGAAAAATGGAATTATGCATGGATTCGTCCCTATTGCAGAATGGCGCCAATACTACATATCCCCATATCCCATTCCTCCTTGTTATATATAGTTCAAGACTTAAATGATAAGGATAGAGAAGAGGGAATGAAGAGTTTATGCCAAATTATTTTTTGTATTCCATATTATAAGATGATTTAAAAAACATTTCACACTTATGTCATAAGTCTTACACATAACAAATTTATAATCAAAATTATATTTCTTTGATTCTAACTTTTTAAGTTATGGAAGACTTTTAGGAAATAAATATATTGTCTTTTATATAATCAAACTTTATAAATGTCTCAAACTCTTGACCACAAATAAGAAGTTGAAGGTGGAATAGAAATGGTCATTAATTTAGCAGGTGACTTTAAGAATAAACCGAATTATAATTGATTTAATATTTTTTTTATAAATATTCAAACTTAGAACATTGATTACGAGTGTAACAAAGGTTATGTTAAGTCGTCATTTTACTTGAGAAACATGTAACATCTCGTGAAGAGTTTGTTAATCACTGTAATTAGGCTGTTTTTGTTTTGTTATTTTCCGTTTTCTGTTTTATTTAAATAGTATTTTGCTTTAAAAATAATTTGTACGACCTAATAGTAATGTTCTCACACAAATCTCTAACATTTTGCAAGTTCTCACAAAAAAAAAGTGTTCTTTAATTGTTCAATTTAATATTCTTCTTCTCTGGCAAGCTTCTACAAGTTTGTAAATATCTTTTGAATAAATAATAGTTAAACCTTTCAATATTTTGGTTTCAAGGTCTATCAACAAATTTTGTAAAATTCTATGATATTTTTGTTTGAATATATAATATAT